>NW_024884833.1:7034397-7117175 GCF_019232065.1 Centrocercus urophasianus | reverse complement strand
TTTTTTTTTTTTTTTTCCCCCAGGTGACTAGAAAAGTAATTTTCTTCAGACTTTCTCACTGAGGCCTTGTATTCCAGGTATCCTGTAATTATTTGTACTTATCCTGCACCTCTCCTGAATTATTCTCATCTTGTCATTCTTAGAATCCTGCTCTTCTTACAAGCTTGCACTTCATTGTTTTGTGATTGTGATGCAGCTATATATCCCATCTCATTTGTCAGTGCTAATTCCTTTGCATCTAGTAATTTCTGAAGCAATAAGGTTCTTTATATTCTTCAAGAATTAAAATACTTCTGTTATAAGGGACATATGTAGATCATCACGTCCAACTGCAGTAACTGTGTTATGCATAGCTTTCTCATCCAGTGCCTGAGTTAATGACTTCTTGTATTTTACCAACTGTCTTTTGAGTAGCTGGGGTATTTTGTTAGTAAAAACAAGTCTTGTCTGTGTTTGTCTGAGTACTTGATTCATCTGTATTTCCTTTGTTGTCTTCTCTATCTTCAATCTTAAGTTTGGTTCAGTCTCTTGTATTTTCTTGAATTTCAGAATAAATACACTGCTCTCAAAATGCAGTGTAGAGCTCCTTGCCATAGTTGTCCTTCATGAAAAGCTTTTTTCTTTCTGTCTTTTGATGCTGTTGCTGTTTCTTGTATAATCCTGTTGCAGTTTCATAGAATCATAGGATGGTTTGGGTTGGAATGGACCTTTAAGATCATCCAGTTCCAACCCCCTGCTATAGGCAGGGACACCTCCTTCTAGGTGAGGTTTCTCAAAGCCCATCTAGCCTGGTCTTGAATGCTTCCAGGGAAGGGGCATCTACAGCTTCTATGGGCAGCCCATTCTAGTGTCTCTTCTGCAATTACAACTGTCTAAATGTATAATTCTTTTCCCATGAATTCCCTCAAAAAATATTTTAATTGCTTTTAGCTGTTGCTAAGCAATTATTCTGAATAGCTTCAGAATCTCCGCATTTTTTGTCCATCTTTCATTTGCCAAACAGGATCTCTCAGCTGAAAAAAGTGAAACTTTTCTGGCTGTGCAGCCATTCGCTCACTTCCAATTTATGCATCTGCTCCTGCTTGGGTCTTTACACCTGACTAGGGGATTGAATAGGAAGCCAACTGTGTCCCTGACTGCATCAGCAATTTTCTAGAAAGTAAATATTTCTGATGTATTACAGCTCTGTCTGGAAATGTTTTTGCTGCTGTGTGTCTGGGCAGCATAGGGAAGGAGGGGCCTCTCTTGAAATCGTGTGGTATTGAAGCTTCCTAAAAGGCTTTAGAAAGTCAAGCAGTAACATTCACATGATTACTTCCAAAAGCGTTTGTGTTCTTCATAGAATGTATTTCAGAGCATGACTGAAGACGAGATTATCTTATGTTCTTAGTCTGTGTTCTCCAGATTAATGAGATGTTTGCTGCAGTTTCTCCACTGCAGCTTTTTTACCACTTTTAAGTTGCAGAGACATGAAACACGTTTCAGCAAAGAGATCTTTGCAAACAGGATCATATGCAGTTACATGCGGTAATCTGTCAGTCTGTTTGGTGGTACCCTGGCAACTTTATATAAATTTTACCAAGTAGGAAGCTCTTTTTAAGTGATGTTTGTTTGGTTTGGTTTGGGTTTGGTTTTCTTGCTGATTAGGATTTCTTTTGTGTAGTCACAGAACAATAACCTTTTGTTTAAAAAAAAGTAGAAACTAGAAGTGGTTAAGAATGGATTTGAAGGAGAACCTGACTTTATTCAAACTAGAAAGTACTTCCTTCTGAAAATTGAGTATACTGACTTCAGTGCACTACTTTTAACATCTTTTTGCATGTCTGTTCGAGAATCACAATGTGTTGTCAGTGTCAGTTGAGGGTAACTGTGAGCCGTAGAGTTGCCTTTAAAAGATTATGAGAGGGTTCAGACTGATGACTGAACTTCATGTAGAATAACCACTGCAGTAACCTTTGTGACTTAAGTAAGGTGATTTCTTTACAACTTCATAGAGTTGTGGGTGACCTTGGGTTTACTTATAAGAAGGAAGGCTGAGCAATTTTGAAAGGTGCCAGGTAACATGCAGCTGTGTGACTGGGGCTTTCCTGCGGTGGTAGAAGTGCAGGCTTTGAGAGTAGGACATTTGGGAAAGGTAATTCACGAGGAGTTTGCACATGCTCCTTCAATACCTTCATCATATTGCTTATGTTTCTTCTTGGTTGTGCCCTCTAATCCAGCTGATGCTGCAGGTGTTGGTTTGAGCAAGTGATTTTCCCATCCAGGCTGGTATAGGAAGAATTGTTTGACAGAGACCTAAAGAATTAGAGTTTTGGAGTGGGAGACAGAAGTGAAATAACACATTTTTACTTTTTTTTAGTCTTTTGAAGTATTCAGAGTATTGTGGGTGAAACTGACAGCTGTATTTTCTAGAATGCGTGTCAGGTGTGGAAGACCTGGGCTGTGATGTTATAGAGCTTGATACTGATGAGGCTGACCTCTCTAGGTCATGTGCTAAATGTATGTTGAAGGGATTTAACTGCACTTAAGAGGGCTTGCAGCCAAGAAAGCCGTCATGTCACTGCCTGGAGTCCTTCGGCTGTGGTGTTTTGCAGTCACTTAAATTGTGGTGTTTGCTCTGTCATCTCCAGCAATTCCCTTATGCTCATTTTCTTTCAACGTGTTTCTGACATTTAGTTCTTCATGGTGGGCATGGATTACTGATTTGAACTTGTTAACTAGAGAATCTGCTGTGCCTTGAAATGGTCTGATGGATTTCTTCTTCTTTTTGTTTCTATTTCCAGATTTCCCTGATGAGCCCTTTAAAATGTTTGTCTGCGTGTTGTTACTTTTACAGGCTACAAATGAAATCCATATTTCAGCTTTTCAACATGTTGGCTTACCTGAAATGTGATTTGTGTTGTTATTCCCTAACAATGTGTAAGAACCTAGTAAAAATAATTAATTGTATATTTTCTGAACCTTAAGGAAGAAAATGTGTTTTCTGCGCTATTGTTTACCAGTTCATTAAGCAGTTGTTTTTCTGTCACTAGAGTTTTCCTTTGATTTTCCGTTGATTTTTGCTGTTGAATTTTTGCTGTTTGGTTAAGTTTGTCTGTTTTGCATTTTTACCTCAACTTCGCTAGAGCAGATATTTGAGATTCATCTTGCTTTGTGCATGCTGGTGTTTGTTCCAATGCGCTTGGATGTTTATGCAGTGTCATCATTTCTGTGCTTGATAAAAGAATTGAGGACATAGTTTATCTGTCCAGTTTTCCTTTTTTTAAAGAAAAAAAAAAAATATTTCAGTGTTTCCGTTTGCAGTTGAATGCTGTCCCCTTGAGAGAATAATGTCTACTATATGCAGATTTGCCTACTCCTCTAAGTTGGGAGAAGTTGGGAGGATTGGCTGACACGCCTGAAGGTTGTGCTGCCATTCAGCGAGACCTGGACAGGCTGGAGAGCTGAGCAGAAAAAAACCGGATGAAGTTTAACAAAAGCAAGTGCAGAGTCTTGCATCTGGGGAGGAATAATTGCATGCACCAGTACAGGTTGGGGGATGAGCTGCTGGAGAGGAGCTCTGCGGAGAGGGACCTGGGTGTCCTGGTGGATGATAGGTTGGCCATGAGCCAGCAGTGTGCCCTTGTGGCCAAGAGGGCCAATGGCATCTTGGGGTGCATTAAAAAGAGCGTGGCCAGCAGGTCGAGGGAGGTGATCCTCCCCCTCTACTCCGCCCTGGTGCGGCCTCATCTGGAGTACTGCGTCCAGTTCTGGGCTCCTCAGTACAAAAAGGACAGGGATCTCTTGGAAAGAGTCCAGCGGAGGGCCACAAAGATGGTGAAGGGCCTGGAGCATCTCTCCTATGAGGTAAGGCTGAGTGAACTGGGTCTGTTCAGCCTTGAGAAAAGAAGACTGAGAGGGGACCTGATCCAGGTCTATAAGTATCTAAGGTGTGGGGGGCAGAATGGTGAGGCTGGACTCTTTTCAGTGGTGAATGGTGACAGGAAAAGGGGAAACAGCCAGAAACTGCAGCATAGGAAGTTCTGCACAAATGTGCGCAAGAACTTCTTTACGGTGAGGTGACAGAGCACTGGAACAGGCTGCCCAGGGAGGTGGTGGAGTCTCCTTCTCTGGAGATGTTCCAGACCTGCCTGGATGCCTACCTGTGCGACCTGCTGTAGGGAACCTGCTTTGGCAGGGGGGTTGGACTCGATGATCTCTGGAGGTCCCTTCCAACCCCTACAATTCTGTGATTCTGTGATTCTGTGACTGCACATCAGTATAACTGTGATTAAGAATTTTACTATTTGCTTCCAGGTTTTCTGACTTAATGCTTAATGTTTGTTCTGTACTCTAGCATCATGTCCAGGGACGCAAAAACATACTGCTACACTGTCAAGACTAATTTGAGCTATGCAAGGAAAGGCTTTTTTTACCCTTTGGTTTTTCCATAGCCTGCTTTTAAGAGCAATCATAGAACCACAGAATCACAGAGTGGCCAGGATTGGAAGGGACCTCAAGGATCATGAACATCCAACCCCCCTGCCACAGGCAGGGCCACCAGCCTCCACATTCAATACCAGACCAGGCTGCCCAGGGCCCCATCCAGTCTGGCCTTGAACATCTCCAGGGACGGGGCATCCACAGTCTCTCTGGGCAGCCTGTTCCAGAACCTTACCACTTTCATAGTAAAGAACGTCCCCCTGACATCCAGCCTAAATCTTCCCTCTCTCAACTTAAAATAATTTCCTCTTGTCCTGCTGTTATCTGCCTTCCAAGGGGTTGATTCCTCTCCTGTTTGTAGGCTCCCTTTAGGTATTGAAAGGCTGCAATGAGGTCACCCTGCAGCCTTCTTTTCTCCAGGCTGAACAAACCCAGCTCCCTCAGCCCCTCTTTGTAGTGGAGGTGCTCCAGTCCCCTGATCATCTTCGTGGCTCTCCTCTGGACCCTCTCCAACAGCTCTGTCTTTCTTGTACTGGGGGCTCCAGACCTGGACACAGTTCTCCAGATGGGGCCTCACAAGAGCAGAGTAGAGGGGGACAATCACCTCCCTGTCCCTGCTGGCCACCCCTCTTTTGATGGAGCCCAGGATCCCATTTGCTTTCTGAGCTGCAAGAGCACACTGCTGGCTCATGTTAAATTTTTCATCCATCAGGACCCCCAGGTCCTTCTCTGCCGAGCTGCTCTCAAGCACTGCTCCTTCCAGTCTGTGTGGATGCCTGGGATTCCTCTGGCCCAAGTGCAAAACTCTGCACTTTGCTGTGTTGAACCTCATCAGGTTCATGCAGGCCCACCTTTCCAGCCTCTCGAGGTCCCTCTGAATGCCATCCCTTCCTTCCTTCCACTGTGTCAACTGCACCACTCAGCTTGGTGTCCTCAGCAAACTTGCTGAGGGTGCACTCGATTCCATCATCGATGTCATTGATAAAGGTGTTGAAGAGCACCGGTCCCAGGACAGACCCCTGGGGGACGCCGCTCATTACCAGCCTCCACCTGGACACGGAGCCATTGATGACCACCCTCTGTCTGCAGCTTTTCAACCAGTTTCTTATCCATCTAGTGGTCCACCCATCAGATCCACATCTGTCCAATTTGGAGATAAGGATGTGGTGGGGGACCATGTCAAAGGCCTTGCTCAAGTCCAGGTAAATGACGTCGGTCGCCTTTCCCTTGTCCATCTGTGCTGTCACTCCATCGGCCTGTAGTTCCCCAGGTCCTCCTTGCTCCCTTTCTTGTAAATGGGAGTGATGTGACCCTTCCTACAGTCATCTGGGACCTCACCTGAATGGAATGTTTTGTGTGCTTTCCTCTGCACTCAAGCTTGGAGGTAGTGTGTCTACTACTGCTGTATTTCATATGTTTGTATCTCTGAGTAGTTTACAGTTATATTATTTGGGTTTACAAAGACATGTCCAAAGAGCAACATTGCAGGGATCATGAGATTCCTTCTCCTGTGGATGTTAAAGCTCTTGTGATGCTGGAGTTTGTCTCTGTGTTTCATCTTTGCTCCAGGAAACACTAAGCTGAAAAGTTTGCAGGAAATCCGGAAGGTTTGTTCCCCTCCAAGTGGAACTACTGTCAGGGAGTCAGGACATTACATCATTTGATCCATTCCTGCCCTCTCATTCACGATGTCCTGCAGCTCTTCCTATACGTGTTGAGATTTGTGTCTCATTTGATTAAAATAACCTTCATGTTAAGCACGTTGACTGTGCCTTACAAAATTCAAGAGCTTACTGTACCTGGGTTGCTCTGAAAGTAATGTCTCCTGATTATTTCCATGGAAACTGCAACGGATACAAAGAGCACAAATTGATACAAAGAATACTATTTGATAGAGCAAATCCTATTTTTCAGTCTTTTCGCTGTATTAGCTCTGAACAAAATGAACAAGAGCCTGTGTGCCGTGCTCATAAAAATCTCTACCAGAGGAGAGGACCCTCTGTTTCACAGCTGTGATGATAGTATCACTGCTGAAACATACCACCCACCACCTAATTATGCTCACATCCACTGTTTGGTCTCTGTAAATGTTCAACAAACATCAGTGAATATAAGTGGATGCCATTTTTTCTGTATGGGGGAATTCAGTTCCACCCCTTTCTTCACCTGCACTTTCATGTTAGGCTGCTTTCTGTCAGAGTGCTCCTCTGCTGCCACCTGTCACACAGCAACAACGTATAACAATATTTGTGGGAAGGTTCAACTTCTGTTACCGAACCACTAGCACCTGCCTTTGACATGGTCCAAGATAATAAAACAGGAAGCTTTACTGTTGGAGCAGCCCTTGTAATTTGGATTGTCTGTTTAGCTTCCAGCCTGATCTAAGGTTTGCATGTGTTCATTTCAGTTACTGTAGATTTGTGACCCACTGCTTATCTCTTTTAGAGATAATGATCTCTTATGATATGTGAAGTGGTTGTAATTTAGATACTTGAGCAAAATCTCATACTTCAGATTAGCTGAATGTTACTTAGTAAGTCAAAGACTAAATTAGTTTTATATGGAACTGATAATTTTCTCTAACTGGAGGTAATTCTGAAAAAGACGTAGGTGACAAGTTTTGGAGTTTTTTTTTTTTTGTTTGTTTGTTTGTTTTCCAACCAATTGATTCATTAATCAAGCTACATAAGAATTTTCTTTTTTTGAAGTGTTAATTTGTAGGTGTTGGCAAGAATTACATGGAAGTTGTTGTTGTCTGTTCCTAATCTGAATACAATTTCATGTTTTCTCCATTTTTCCCAAAGAAGATTTATATACTTAATAGTCCCGCTTGTAATACAGCTCACTACAAAAAATACAATTTCAGTGGTTGAAGAAATCAGTCTGCAAGGTCGAAGAGAGGATTGTTATCTGAGATAGGGATGTAGAAGCATGGTCTTTCATCTTTTAGGTTAAACTTTTTTTCACTGTTCCCATATGTATCAGATAGCATAGGTGCTTGACCTGTGGGCGGTTATCCTGTTCATATTGCTTGATGACATGCCAGCATAATCCTCGCTGACAATAAATAAGATCCGTTCAGCTGAAAAGCTATCTTTCTTGGTTTCTTAACGATGCGTGTAGAAAAGAAAAAGGATTCTCACAATACTTGAAAAAAGTAAGTACTATTAAAAGAAGACAGGCACCTTTGGCAAATTGGACATAATATTGAAAGGAAAATGCTGGCACAAGACCTAACCTGCTTCACAGACAAGTCTTTTCTACTTTTTTTGATCTTTTGTAAAGGTTCTTTGGATATCTTGTGTGAAAAAAAGTATTTTACTTTTAAGCATTAATCTAATGCTGTATTTTTCTCTCTTGCAAAAATGCAGTCTCTTTGATATCCTATTTGATTTCTTTGTGTGCAAAGTGGTAGGAATTTCACCTGAAGCGAAATCTTGGAAAAACCGAAAGAAGTGGAATATCACTGGAGCCTATCTAACTGCAGGAAGTACTTGGGAACAATAAGAGAGAAAAGTTTTAAGCTCACAGGAAAACTTCATTGCGTGTGAAACATTTTTCAGTCCATCAGTGATTGTTAAGCCAGAAAAAAGGCTGACGGATAAAATAAGAAAGAGTTTTGAGGAGTTTTGGGTGGAGTTTTTTCTAATGGTTAAGTATGACAAATAGATTCAATTCTGTGTGCCTGGCAGTGCTCCATCATTCTGGCTAAAACTGTATGGAAATGTGAAAGCGATGGAACATCTGGGGTAGTTGATAGAGTTGTGGGATGGTTTTGCTTTGTTTTGTTTTTTTTTTTAAGAATTCTACCCAGGCTGCTCTGAAGGCTCTGATTTGGGATTTGTGCAATTTTGAAGTTATTAGACTGTGCTGCAGCCTCATCTTGCCAACAGAATTAGTCATTTTATGGACTAGTCTGTCTGAGTAGTGACAGAATATGCTTTGGAGCCTGTAAACACATAAATAGGAAGAGTTGCTGTAGAGTTACAAGATGCAGATTTGTGGCTTCTGTTACATAGGAGGTCATGCATGATGGTTTTGGTCCCAGAACAGTCTGTGTGTATGCGCCTACTTTGCAGATGAGAGTGGGAGACATTTTCTCAGAGGACGTTAATTCAGGTAAGTGGTGAAATTGCCTTCCTCACAGTAACAGAGGTTGAGCACTGCTACAAAAGCTACGTTGTCAGTAACCATAACTGAAATGTTACACTTAGGTACCCTGATACATTAAAGGAGAATCTCCTAATAGGTGCTTTGATTGTGGTTGCCTTAACTTTGCAGTCTTGTAACTAGAAATGATGGATGCTACAGAGTTTCAGTGAACAGTTCTGATCTAAGGTACGTCAATCACAATCTGTTTCAACTGAATTAGGCTGTTGTGATTCCTTGAATATTTTTGGTGCCGCCAGATAAATGTTAGCCACTGTCTAATGTCTGCAGAAGATGAAATTCACAATACATTCAAGATTAAAAGATAAAATTTCTAAGTACACTTTTAAAAAGTTAGGAAGTTAGGTATGTTTTTCCCCTTTCTTCTTCAACAGCTATATTTTCTTAACAACTTACATAACTTTGTTTTGATTCTTTGTATTTGTTCATAAAAATGTATTTTTGGAACATTTTTTAAAAGGGAAAAATGTTGGTATGCATGCGAAGGAAATGAAAATAATTGCTTAAATAATAAACAGATATCCCTGGATCTCATGTCTTGTTTCAGGAGTGTGGAGTTCAAACACTAATGTGGAGTGTAAAGAAATGTTTAAATTCAAGAATTAAAAACAGTATGTCACTGGCAAAGTTTTGAAACTGAATGCCAGGTCTTCAGCTATAATACTTGTATCTGCATGAGTTGCAGAAGAGTTTCACATGAATCAATTCTTGCCTTGTTAATTTACCTTACATATAACGTGCCACATTTCCACTGAGCCTTCACCCTACCCTGCCCCACTTAGTTTCTCTAAGAAACTTCCTGATCTTCTGCATGTTTCTTTTCAGGCACATATTTACTCATGTGAACAGGTGCATTATATAGACATATGATGAATTTGCAGCAGGTAGTCAGTTCCAGTGTTTTAGCTGTAAGAGTTTTCATAGTAATAGACATCTAGTCAGGACGTCATGGAAGAATTCTTCTCTGCAAAATCGTTGAATAGCCAAAAAAGAAGTATACTTTAGAAGTGTACTTCAGTGACAAACATGAATGTAGGCCTGCCTTGAGCAACTCACTCTGACGAGTGCGGATGATAATTCATCCTTGCAAACTGCACAGGCTTTTTCGTTTTTTGTTTTTTGCCAATTCTCTTCATCTCCTTTTGGGCGCCCCCCCCCTGGATATTTGTCGCATTCCTCAAATTGATGAAAGACAGAAATGCAGAGGCTTTCAGAATTGGCAAAATCTAGTCACAGAGCTCAAAAGGCATGCAGTTTTTTTTCCCCAGCACTGACTGAGGTTCATTAATATTGTGTCTGCTGGAGACAGGTTTGTGAAACATTGCTTATATTTGCAGTGCTTTACTTTTAATTTCAGACCTTGGCTGTTAAGTATATGAGCTCAGGATCTGCAGAAGATTGGCATGGCTTTTAATGCTAGTGAAATACTACTGGAGAATAATGGCGTTTAAGCTTGGATGTCAGAAGAGAAAGACAGGATTGTAGAAAGGATGGTCCTTCACTGAAAAGAAATAAAAGGACAATGCAGAATAAGCTTAAATCCCTGGTAGTGTAGAATCCTTCTTACCTAGGTCTTATGGAACATATAAAGTGCATCATGTTCTCTCTTTATAAAACATAATAGAGCAAAATAATTAGGACTTAATTGCCTGGAAAGAAATGGTCATGTTATTGTACATTTCTTTCTAATAACTCCTGTCAGTAAGCAAAAAGGAGCCATTGATTCCCATGCTGTCTGTAAGCAAAAAAAGAAAAAAGAAAAAAATTAATAGTTGAGTGCCTAAATACTTTAATTTTAGGCTTGTACTTTTCGTCCTGTAAGCTTACCCACATGAAATGTTTTTTACATTACAATCGCACTTTTTAATTGCTACTTTTATCTGCTGTAATTGCAGTATTTGCTTGTCTGAGTATTATAAAAAGATTAGGAGACTATCATAGAAGTATTTTCAATGTGTTTATTTTTCTACTAAATCTAAGTAATTCTTTTCTAAGGAGAAGACAAAGTAACATATTTTCACAGAAATGTGAGACACCTGAAGCTTGAAGTAATTTTTATTTGAAAGGGAGTCAAAAGCACTGGGCAGTGAGGGAGGAACAGTAATTTAAAAGGAAGATGACTGCCACCGTACCTGTGTTTAGAAAATGTCTTGTTTGTGTTCTGTCTCCCTTATGACTCCAACATTCTGTCCCTTTTTCCTGTTGTTGTGTGTATTGCTTGACTTGACTTGTTGGAAGTTCTAGCTGTAAACTTTGAATAGGGAAGTGTACTTGGGTGACAGCCCTCAAGTTTTTGTTTGCTTGTTTGTTTGTTTTTAACTGGGAGAACGCTTCTGTATAATTACCATTATGTATGGTAAGCTTGTTTGCTTAGTGGATAGAAACTGAGGAATGTGGAAAGTTTTATGTTTTTGACGTAATATGTCTGGTTCCGATGTCCTTGATTTGGCAATACATTGGCAATGTGATCTGGTTAAGTTGATCAGCATCACCAGGGTTATTTTTTTCTTCAACTGAGGAGTTCAGGAAGCTGCAACTAAGTACAGTTCTCCTTTCCACCCCACCATGAATCTCCCTTGCTGAGTCTGTGCTGAGTCTGCTTGTTGTGAGATGTTTCTGAGGACCCAGCGAGGACTGTAATTAGTGAGACTCTTCAAGTTTGGTTCTGAGCTGCAGATGTGGAGAAATGCCAGCCTTCAGTAGGGTTTTAATTATGTCTGGGAACAGATTTAACGTGTAGTTGCCTTGGAGTACTAACAGAAATGTGCTTGTGCAGAAAGTAGGCTTCAGTCAAGGTCTTCCCCTGTGTGGGGGAATAAGACCCGTCTTGGTACTCACCTCTGGGACAAGTGACCTTTCTCACATCAGCCCTGTGGAGGAGCACAGGGGCACAGCTTCCCAAGGCACAGAAGCTGTTCCTATGTCAGACTAGATAAAAATTGGGGCAGCCTGGGACATCTCTAGTGGTGCTGGTCAAATGCAAGTAGGTGCTGGTCTAGTCAGACCAGCCTCTGGCAGCCAAAAATCTTGTATGGGATACCTTGTGGTGCATCTGCTCTGTTGCTGAGAAGTCATCACCATTCAAGAAGCTAGTGGAAGATATGCTTGTGTAATGTCCAGTTTGGCCATTTTTTTCTCTAATAGCTTCAGACGTAAATGGCATCCTTCCAAATGGTACTTAGGAGGGCAGTGAGGCTGCCTTTATGGTGTAGCACAGTGACAGAATTGTGAATCTATGAGAAGATGGAAGTAACAGATCAGTTTTCTTTCAAGCTTCTGGAGCTATTCTCTGTAGTTTTGGGTTTTTTAGGTCTTTTGTTGTTGTTGCTTTGTTCTGACTTGTTTTTGTTGGCAGTGGGTTTTGTTTTGTTTTACTGGGACTAAATCAGTTTATCCTCAGAATAGAAGAAACTGAAGGAGCTGCTAGTGCTGTTGCAGCTTATGTCTGAGATTGGTTGGGCTAAAATTGTAACAGAAAGTGTGGTAGAAGAGAAAGGTGTCTGTTTGGGGGATGATAAAAAACAATTAATTTTAACTGCTGTAACCTATGTTATACATTCCCACCTTCTCTCCCTTTGCATCTTTGTTGTTGTTCCATAGGTTTTTGTTTGTTTGTTTGTTTTTTGGTTTTTGGGTTTTTTTACTGAATACAGAAGTTGTATAGGTAGAAGCTCAAACCTTTTGAAGTTGCAAGTGTATTTAGTTAGTTAATTAATTTTGGTTAGCCTGGACCTTTGAGTAAAATCCTTCTATTAATGGGACTTTTCTGTTTCTCCACCAGGCAAGCTATCCAGTGCTTAAAAGCAGCTTCTTAATAATGTGGTCCAAGTATACATCATGTCCTTGAAGAGGAGCCTAGGGTTGTCAGCTAACAAGTGTTAATTCAGTTGTTTTTGAGTCTTTCACGCTTCTGAGTTGAAGGAGGGGGGTAGTGTAAAATCTGGTGTTTTCCATAGCTGATGTTATGGTTGCCAGGCAGTGGTACATTTTTATCTCCCTATTGCATGATAGATGGTAAGCACATTCTTTATCCTGTCTTTCCCACTGGCTTTCAGCTTAACTGAGATACAGGTCCTTCGATAGCAGTGAAATAAAGTTGTTGCTTTCTGTGAGGGTGTATCTGTTAGCTTGAAGCTCTGAGGCAATTGTGAGCTCCACGGAACAAATCCTTTCATGGATCGGATGATCCACAATCTAGTGGTTTCAGTTTCAGTGGTATTTCCATACCTTTTTGATGAGCCTTGGATTTGGGCAGATAAGAAACAGACTTTCTACCTCAAGAAGTGTTGTCTTGGTAACTGCTAGATTTGTTACAGATGCCTTTAAGAAGTAAATAATCTATTGCTTGGCAGTCCTAGGGACTTTTTAGTATTTCTACTCTAGCCTTTCTGTTTGCTTGAAACAATTGCCACTAGAAGTATTGTTCTTCTTGCTTCATTCAGCTGAAGGACACAATTAACTAAGAGACTGGTTCTAGCAGATCCTTCTTTTACTGAGGTCATCTCAGCGCTGTCAGAATGTTTCTGTGTACCTGACACAACGTGTGTCTTGTTCACATTAAGGAATTAACAAATCTAGTGTTTAAGTCACTTGAAAATTGCGCTTTCCACAACAAAATTGATAAAAATTGACTTTCCCTTCACACTGTAATTTCAAGTTATTAAATCAGAAGGACTAAATGACTCAGAATTTTTAACAGATGCAGAGTGTTTTGAATCTTAATTCTTGTCTGGCTTATTTTCTGTCTCCATTGCATCAAAGAATAGTTGTGCATGGTAGATATTTACATCTAGAGTATAACAACAATCAAGAATACACCTGAGTAAGATTGTCTCAGCCAGAAAGGTAGGATACTCTTTATTTGTGAACAGAGGAAGAAAATTCAAAAGCTAATTGGGTATCTTAGTTTTAATCTCGTTACGCAAGCATGGGCATACATATGAAGGTTGTGTCATTCTCTGCAGTTTACTGTATCGATCATGTTTGTTAGCTCTGCTTACAGATGCTTTGTATGTACGTGCTGTAGCATGTAAAAGGAGATGGAAGAGGTCTTGTGTTTGTTAGGTTGACTTAAGGATTTTTGTTTGTGTGCGTTTTGTTTGTTTTTAGCATAGATTGTCCCATTGTTTAAATAGACATATATAGTTTTCACTGCTATAAAAACGTCACAGTTGTGAAGATAACATCCTTTAATCTTTGAAGAGTTGCTGTTTTCCATTATGCTTTCTGAGACAGTTCTTCCCTATTTACACAGAAAGGAAAATATTGTAAATTACAAATAACCATGTGCCCAGATTCATTAAATGTTCATTTTTAATATCAGTACCTCTAACAGAGACTGAAATTAGTTTCCTATTCAACTATTGATCTTAGATGTCATTATGCTTTGACACTTTGTATATGGCTTTAACGTCTCTTTCTTATGTGGAAATTAATGCAATTAACAGATTATAAAGCTGTTAATTAAAGATTCAATCCATAGTACAACCAGAAATACAGATAGCTATAACCTGTCAGAGAATTGAAGCAGAGTAGAAAGAGTAAGTAACATTTCCTTAGCTTAGCTTTTAGAATAACAGTCTTACTTATGATGCTTTATTGTTCTGGTGGGTGAGAGCAGTCAGATTTCTTCTCTCAACCAGTTTCAAACTGGGATTTGTGTTTTTTTTTTTTCCTTTCTTGTAAGGATCTTTGGTTTGCTGCGTATAGTTTTTGTATTCTACTGCAGAGGTTGCCTGGGGTTCTTCTCAACATTTTTCTCTGATGCTTTTGGGTCTTAATACAGTTAACCTTTCTCTGGCGGCATATGGATACTTTCACATAGTCCCAGAGTCCTTTGTCTCTGTTTCTTGTACAAACAGAAGTTCAGTAGCAAAAGGTGATGGGAAGAATCTCTTTTATGAGCAGAACATTCTCTCCAGTGCCCTAAAGCTTCACCAGTGCTTGAGACCTCTTGTCTTTTTGTTTTGAACAGTTACTGAATAGTGTTCCTTGCACAAATTTAAAGTTTTGAATAAAATGAGGATTGCAGGAACATGGTGTGGTTGCAGTACTCTGTAACAAGTTTAGCAGGGAATTATGACATTTCCGAACTGCTGGGTACAGGTTTCTTTGGCTTCGATGTCAATTCAAATTAAAAGAGATGTGTAAGGACTGTTGTTAATGATGTGGAAATTGATTCTAAATCAGCCTAAATTAATTCCGTGTATTCAAGGAGATTATACCATTTGGGTCTGTGCTGACGCATATTCATCCCTTGCACCACAAAGTTTTACACTCTTTGTAAAAATCTGTAAAACTAGATTTAGAAATAGTGGAGAAATGAAATCCAGTGTGTGACTGACCTTTCAGTCAGTTAGGTGCATACTGCAGCTTGGTTCTTTGTTCCACACGAATCCCTGGAGTTAAGAATGTTTATTGCGTTATTTATATATATTAGTATATATATTAGCATATATATATACATACACTAATATTTATGTAATAGATGTAATTATCTGTCCCAAATAATTTTTACTATTTACTTATATTTCTACCAGAGACCTAAATCTGTTCATGGTTCTGTTCAAGTAGTTGAGTGTTCCTTTGGTCATAAATTTATGGTTTCTTCTTCCTCTGTTACATCCAAAGTTCAGTCTCTCATGCTTTCAGTTGTGGGGAGACCTGAATGGTAAGTCCCTGAATCTTGTGCCACAGAGCCTGGCTGGCTCCAGTTCTCATTTAGGCAATGGATTTTTTAGGTGCCATGGTTACTCAGCATGGGCCAGTGTACAACTATTTTATAGCAAGAATATTGCCTTTCTTCTAGGAATCTGCATATTCTTTTAGGCTAGTTGTGAAAAAAAATCTCTGCAGTAAGAAATCTTAGTCCAGAAATTTATGTAGCTTATTTTAATTAGTAAATGTGTCAAGTACTGAATGCAGCCTTTCCAGTCTTAATAGAGTAAGAGTAACATATTACCTGTTTATTTATTGATTAAGACTAAGACATATGGGCAACAAGCACATATTTACGTACGTGTGTACTGTAAGTGTTTCTGCATATAGGTAACTACAGCTGCGGTTTTCATTTTGTTTATTTCAGTGATATAGCTTGTATTTGGAGATGGGTATTTTTCAGTGCCTTGTCTTGAGCAAGAATAATCCTCCCCTAATCCCTGATGTGTTTTTGCGGGGAAGGAGTTTGGAAATCATGTACAATTGATGCAGTCCTTGGTACAGTTTAACGTATTGAAGCAATTTTAGATATAAAATAGGTTCAGTAACATAATTTGAATATGAATCCTGCACTGAAAACATTTTTTTGCTATGGCACTGTGACTAACTGAATATTACTCTCGTTGTGTATTTTTTCTTTCCAAGGCTTCCTCTGCTGCCTGGAGAGAAATGTGTGTGTGCTACCAAGTAGCATAGCTCCTGAGGGACTGAGAATCATGCTGTATTTAAATAAATATTACTTGTTGTCTTTTGTAAAGACCTGTACAAGTGAAATATTGGTGCATTGCTGGAGTACTTTATGAAATTCTGTGGAGAGTGCGCTGTGACAGCTTACACTCAGTGTGATGACTTTGCAAATTCAGCCTGAGGTCTCTCTGCTTCTAATGTGACTTGGGGTTGTGGGTAAACATGTTCAGGGAACAGCTGACTTCTAGGACAGACAAAGCTCTTTTTGCTTACAAGGTCACCACACATACTAATTTTTCTCTTAAAAACATTGTGTGAAATAAGAGGAAACAGTTATGACTTATATATATGAGAAAATTGATTAAAAAATGTATGTGTAAATAATCTGTTTCAGTGATGCAGACTGGGCCAGGTGGGGCTGGGATGCAACTCAGGGGTGGCCCCAGGTGTTCGTGGTGTGGAGCTGAGCTGGGGCAGCACTGCATCTGGGCAGAAGTGAGGGGCGGTGGGAATGGGATGTGGCCCCTCAGACGGGGAGGGCAGGGGCTGTGCTCACAGCATGAGACACACAGAATGAGCATGAGGGGAGCCATGAACCGACCAGAGGTGAAGCGTTGCTAGACCTGCTGCTCACCAACGCCGAGGAGATCATCAAAGGCGTCAAGGTTGGAGGCTGCCTGGGCTCCAGCGACCACGCCCTGGTTGAGTTTGTGATCTCAAGCGATGTGGGCCTGGCAAAGAGCAGGATCAGGACACTGAACTTTAGAAAAGCAGACTTCAAACTACTCAATGGATTGCTGGCCAAGATCCCCTGGCGCGCTGCCCTCAAAGACAAGGATGTTGAGGAGAGCTGGCGGCTCTTCAAAGATGCCCTCCTGGAAGCACAAGAGGTCTCCATTCCTCTGAATAAGAAAGTGGGCAGGCGAGGTAGGAAACCGGCATGGCTCAGCAAGGACCTGCTGAGAGAACTGAGGGCGAAGAAAGGGGTGTACAAGCTCTGGAAACAAGGCTGTGTCACCTGGGAAGAGTACAGGAATGCCGTCCGGACTTGCAGACGTGGGATCAGGGAAGCCAAGGCGCAGGCAGAACTGAACTTGGCAAGGGACGTGAAAAACAATAAGAAAACCTTCTACAGGTACATTGGCCAGAAGAGACAGGCCAAAACGGGTGTACCTACTTTGGTAAATTTAAAAGGAGAACTGGCTTCAACAGATGAAGAGAAAGCTGAGGTGCTGAATGAGTTCTTCACCTCGGTCTTCACTGGTGGCCAGGATTCTAGTCTTTTTCATGTCCCTGAACCCTGCATCCCCAAACCTCTGTGTGGGGACCGAGGAGGTAAATCCCTCCCCACTGTAAGGGCAGAGCAAGTCCGAGAGTGCCTCCTTAGACTGAATGAATACAAGTCTATGGGGCCAGATGGCGTGCATCCCAGGGTCCTGAAGGAGCTGGCTGAGGTGGTTGCCGAGCCGCTCTCCATCATATTTGAGAAGTCGTGGCTGTCAGGTGAGGTCCCGGATGACTGGAGGAAGGGTCACGTCACTCCCATATACAAGAAGGGGAGCAGGGAGGACCCGGGGAACTACAGGCCAGTGAGTCTCACCTCCGTGCCTGGGAAGATCATGGAACAGATCCTCCTGGACAACATGCTCGATCACATAAAGAATGAGCATGTGATCCGAGACAGCCAGCATGGCTTCACCAAAGGAAGGTCATGCCTAACTAATCTTGTGGCCTTCTATGATGGAGTGACGGCATTGGTGGACGAAGGGAAGGCGACCGATGTCATTTACCTGGACCTGAGCAAGGCCTTTGACATGGTCCCCTACCACATCCTCATCTCCAAATTGGAGGGAAGTGGATTTGATGGGTGGACGACCCGATGGATAAGCAATTGGTTGAAAGGCCGCAGACAGAGGGTGGTGGTCAATGGCTCTATGTCCAGGTGGAGGCCGGTAACAAGTGGTGTCCCCCAAGGGTCTGTCTTGGGACCGGTGCTCTTTAACATCTTTATTAATGACATCGATGAGGGAATTGAGTGCACCCTCAGCAAGTTTGCTGACGACACCAAGCTGAGTGATGCGGTTGATACGGTGGAAGGAAGGGATGCCATTCAGAGGGACCTCGACAGGCTGGAGGGCTGGGCTCGGATGAACCTAATGAGGTTCAACACTGCAAAGTGCAAGGTTTTGCATTTGGGCCGGAAGAACCCCAGGCACCCGTACAGGCTGGGAGGAGTGGTCCTTGAGAGCAGCTCGGCAGAGAAGGACCTGGGGGTCCTGATGGACGAGAGACTGAACATGAGCCAGCAGTGCGCTCTGGCAGCTCGAAAGGCAAATAGGATCCTGGGCTCCATCAGGAGAGGGGTGGTCAGCAGGGACAGGGAGGTGATTGTCCCTCTCTACTCGGCTCTTGTGAGGCCGCATCTGGAGTACTGTGTCCAGGTGTGGAGCCCTCAGTACAAGAAAGACATTGAGATTTTGGAAAGGGTCCAGAGGAGGGCGACTAAGATGATCAGGGGGCTGGAGCACCTACCCTATGAGGACAAGCTGAGGGAGTTGGGCTTGTTCAGCCTGGAGAAGAGAAGGCTGCGGGGTGACCTCATTGCAGCCTATCAATACCTGAAGGGAACCTACACCCACGAGGGGAGTAAACTCTTCAAAAGGGCTGACAACAGCAGGACTAGGGGAAATGGATCCAAGTTGAAGGAGGGAAGATTTAGGTTGGATGTTAGGGGGAAGTTCTTTACAGAGAGAGTGGTGAGGTGCTGGAACGGGCTGCCCAGGGAGGTTGTGGATGCCCCGTCCTTGGATGTGTTTAAGGCCAGGTTGGACGGGGTCCTGGGCAACCTGATCTGAATGTGTATGTTTGGTGGCCCTGCTAGGCAGGGGGGTTGGAACTACATGATCCTTGAGGTCCCTTCCAACCCGGGTGATTCTGTGATTCTGTGAGGGGAGGGCAAGCCTTGGGGCTGTGGTGCTGTAGACTGTGCCCTATGAGGGGAGGCTGCATGGTGGGACTGTTTCAGCTGGGAGAAGGGGCTGCTTTGGGGGCACCCTAAGATACTCTTATGAAGTAAACATGCATAAGAAGGCAAGTGATTATACAGATGAATGATTGAAACAAATAATCAAATTGGAATCTCGTATTTTTACCTTATTGGAAATTTTTTCCTGAACATTAATGTGGTAGTCTTGTTTCCAGATGATAGCATAGCCTTTGCTGGTATTTTAAATATTCTTTAATGTAAAGTAGCAAGAGAAAATTCTCAAGCAGTTTAATACTGTTGCATGAAAAATATGTGGAGATGTTTAATTTTTCTTTTTTGTGGGCAATGAGGTAGTTTAACCTTCAGGAAGAAGCTGGTTGCACTAGTAATCAACCTCTGATTTCTCTGTTCTGGAGACAGATTCATCCATCAAGTCTTGAGTGCAGAGCTGAGTGCTCAGAAAGCACTTTCCTGTATATGTGTGATTACTGAAGCACAGCTGCTGTTCCGGGCAATTAATGGGAGAGTATGATACATTTCAGATGAGTGCTTTGTCTTTATTTCCCGGGTCAGATGACCTTTTTTGCTTATATTCTCTTCTGTCTATGGCATTTTGTTTAGGGTATTGATTTCTGTTTGCTTGTAGGAGATGAAGTGCTCTTGGAAGGCCTAGTGAGAAAAATCAGGAAAAATCAGAAAAATAATATTTTAGTAGTCTTCAACTTCTACATAGGAAAACAGATCTAGTTAAACATCTATCTTATTATTTAAATAGGTGATTTAAAGACTGGTTGTTAGGTAGTTGAATGGATATACTTAGATGCTTGGTTCTCACTGAAGATTATTGGGACTTCTGTTCAGATCCCCAGGTTAGTGAATCAATTTCAGTGCTTTTTGAAATATTCAATTTTTTTCCCCCAAAGTTAAAACGTAAAACTTAATTAACCGAGTAAGTACAACCAGAATAGGACCTTCCTTGGGAGAAAGCTTAAAAGTGAAACAGTTTTCTCATTCCCTCAAAAGACATAACCTGGAAATTTCAGTATATGAAATTAGTCTGAGATCATTCTTTAGTAAGTGAAAGAATTTTACTGTGGAAGCATCCATTTTGGGTAAAGAAAATGTTGAGGCTTTTGGGTGGTCATTAGAATTTTTTGTATCGTCTGTAATCCCTCTAATTTGTTTCATACATCTGTATCTGTCCACAATGCTATCTCTCCATAGTAAGCTAGTGTGTTGCATTCTCCTATTAAGATTCATAAAATTGAATCATGTATTTTCAGGTACTATTGGAAATTTGGTTGTCCTAAAGCACATTTTGTCATCTGGAATTTTTCCTTCTCTTCTAACTTACTGTCTACATTCAGTTGAAGGTGTGCTGGGATATATGTGTTAAAGATTTCAGAAAGTTGGTCGTTCTCCTGTGTTTTTGCGTAGCTTCATTTCTTTCTGCAATACTGCCTTTTCTCTGTGAAGGATACTTAAACATGAGTTTGCAACATACTTAAATAAAAATTAGTAAGTTATCCTCTATTCTGTCCAAATTAAGGGATAGGAAATCTTTTTTGGGATGAACTTTTCAAGGGGCTGTTACACATCAGCATCTTCACTGTTTTTATGGGCTTGGAATTGAAAGTGCTGGAGAGCTTTTGTTCTTATTTCCTTAAATAGCAGTTTCTTATTCTGTGCTGGGGGCAGAGGAATGCTTGCTTTGGTAGTTTTGACACACATCTGTCCATTCTTTCCAGCAAACCTTAGAAGCAAAAGGCCTTATCTTGTCACTGAAAGTTTCTTACTTGGGTATCTTCGTTAGATGGAGAAAGCAAACTGAGTTTCCTCGTAGTTATTTTGTAACAATATTAATTTGTATAGAAAATCTTTACCTGTTCAATTCATGTGATACATTAACTATTACTTTGAAAATTCAATTTTGATATTAAGATATGCTATACTTCTTCCTCCCTTGTGAAGGAGATAAAAAGTCAAATTTTAGAGCTGAAACACAGTGTGCCAGGTTTGCAAGAATTACGCACAGACTGTTTCTGAAAATGAGATTAGTCTGGAACAAGGGCAGTGTTCTATTTTGCTCCCTTACTTCCTTATTTATGTAAGAATTCTTAAGTTTTAGACTAAAGCAGTAGGTGTGGCTAAGACAAGACAAGGAGGAGTATTTGCTCATCTGAAAGCTGATCCCATTAGATTTCCCTGCAGCTGCAATGCAAGTGGTTCCCATCTAGCTTTTCCTGC
This sequence comes from Centrocercus urophasianus, assembly GCF_019232065.1. Taxonomy (NCBI): domain Eukaryota; kingdom Metazoa; phylum Chordata; class Aves; order Galliformes; family Phasianidae; genus Centrocercus; species Centrocercus urophasianus. The sequence continues at coordinate 7,095,946 of NW_024884833.1, read as the reverse complement.
CTGTCAAATTCTCTGACAGAGGGCAGCTGAAATTGGTATTGTTTTCTTGTCAGTATTTCCAATGCTCATTCATGGAGCTTGTTTATTCAGCTATTTGCCATCGAAACCTCTCTGCCTGTACTCGGGGGATTGACTTCAACTTCTATTTTACATTAATTTTAATTTTTTAATTAGTATTTGGTACATGGTTTTATAGATCTTTGAAGTTTAAAGTATTCCAACAATAAAACACAGGCTGAAGCTGTATTTTACCCACAGACATACAGTTTAACTTAGAATTCTGGAGATGTCCTTTTCATGACACTACATTTTAAAATGTAGGGTAAGGTTCAGAATAGCTGAAGCTATTATGTGCAAATGAAACCTTCTGAGGTAGATAAGCCTGCTTGCTCTAAGAAACTCTCATACTTTAAACTGTATTCTTATGGGTTTTTCCTGTTTCTGTGGGCTTTATTGTTGGCAGACATCTCTAGTGTTTGTATCATCTTTTGAGGCTTTTAATCAGTCAGCAAGGCTAACATGCCTTGCTAGTCTCACTGTGGTCAGGTTATGAGAATTAGTAATGCTGCTTCATGTTACAGGAAAGATATTTGGTGCAGGAGTCATCATCCATCTTAGATAATTTTAGATAGATTCCATGAAGATATCTATGTTGAATGTAGCTGTCATATGCTTCCCTAGGAGAAGAAACGGGTTTCTTCAGATGCACGCTGAGTCTCCCTTTTTATCTCTGCTGATCTCAGAAGTTAGGGTGGTCAGCTCAGCTGGAGATACCCCATTAGAGAAATGTGGTCTGCATAGGTGTCATGTATCTTACCAATTGCAGACTGCAGTGGTAGGACTAAATTTACCATTTTACATTATTACATTCTTCCTTTATGCAGAGATAGTAAGCTCCAGATAAAGTGGTGGAATATTTCTGTCATACCTCTACAATGTTAGAGCCCCTGGCAATTATTGGTTTTTCTAATGCATGCCTTTCAATGTCATTTAAATGCTACAGCAGTCCATAGAAGGTGCTCCAAGGAGCTGCTTGGAAATGATTCTTCTGCAGAGAATTTGTTGGTAAAAGTGGGAAGTGCACTACCCAAGAGAATCATGGTTTGTTCGTGCTTTTGGAGAGTATTTCTACAGCAGGTTGTACTGTAGTACTGGCTGTCCTCTGACTTCAGAGCTGATGGAATCAGAAGTTTATCTGCTGGGAATGGAAGGGTGCCATTTATTGCTTCTGTTCATTGTCTCCACTTTTTCTTAGAGTAACTTCATAGTTTGTTGCTTTTTTTCTTTTCTTTCCAGCTGTGATTGACAAAATGTCAATAGAGTAAGTGACCTACCCACCAGAACTTGCCATGAATCATTTGGTTGGACCGCCTGATGGGGAGGTAAGTGAAGAGCCAGCAAGTGGAGCAGTGAATGAGTCAGTAGAAGCTGACTTGGAGCACTCACAGGTGGAAGAGGAGCAGCGGTATGCAACTCACTATCCAAGGCATACAAACAGCAGCCAAGGGGGCCTGCCTGGGCAGGAGGAGGAAGGGATGTTAGCTCGGTCAGCCAGCACTGAGAGTGGCTTCCACAATCATACAGATACTGCAGAAGGGGATGTGATAGCCACAGTGGAGGATAGTTACGACACAGAGAGAGTTCAGGAGAATGAAGATGAGAGTGCATATGCAGTGCAGTATAGGCCTGAGTCTGAGGAATACACAGAGAATGCTGAGGCTGAGCATGGTGAGGCCATTCATAACCGAACACTGCCCAATCACTTACACTTCCATTCCATCGAGCATGAGGAAGCCATGAACGCAGCCTACTCGGGTTATGTCTACACACATCGACTATTCCACCGAGGGGAGGATGAGCAGTATGCTGAGCCTTACGCTGACTATGGACTGCAGGAGCATGTGTATGAGGAGATAGGGGATACACCAGACCTTGATGCTAGGGAGGGGATCCAGCTGTATGAGCGGGAAAGGGAGGAGGCTGACAATTACCGCAAGGAGGCCCTTGGTGCCCGCCTTCACCATTATGATGAGCGGTCTGATGGAGAGTCTGACAGCCCAGAAAAGGAGGCAGAGTTTGCACCCTACCCAAGGATGGATAGTTATGAACAAGAGGAGGACATTGATCAGATTGTGGCAGAGGTGAAGCAGAGCATGAGCTCCCAAAGCTTGGACAAGGCAGCTGAAGACATGCCAGAAGCCGAGCAGAGTTTGGAGCATGCTCATGCTCTTCCTGGTGGGGGGCATGAAAGCAATGGCCAGCTCCCACCTGGTTCTCGAGTTACATCCAGCTCGGGAGAAACTGTGCAGAGGTACAGCAAGGAAAAGAGAGATGCAATTTCACTAGCCATTAAGGATATTAAAGAGGCTATTGAGGAAGTGAAGACAAGAACCATCCGTTCTCCTTATACTCCCGATGAACCGAAAGAGCCTATCTGGGTGATGCGGCAGGACATCAGCCCGACTAGGGATTCTGACGACCAGAGGCCACTAGATGGAGATGTGAGTACACAAAGCTTTCAATTCTCAATTACGTATTTCTTCATGTGTTTCTTTAGTAGTAGCATACATTGCAGTGAGAGAGGGTGGACTTTGTTCATGTTCTGGGACATGTTCTTCAGCAAATTATGCAGTGCTTTACTTATTTAAGATATGTACTCTAGAGGGATTATAAAAGGTAAACATGTATATATGTGTGTTGTAAGTGGGCCAAAATTTTCTTGTTGAAATACTTCTGACCCCAGTTAAGCTAGTAAGGGATTTGACACACAAAGTTCTTCACTTTTTTTGCTCCTGAAGCAAATGCTTTTCAATTTTTCATCACCATGGGATATTTACAGTAGCTCTGAACGCTGTCTTATATAATTTAGCCTTTCATTTTTCTGTTAATTCTAGGTTTCTAAGTCTCAATAGCAATATTAACAGTTCCATCAAAATATATAAATTTTATATGTGATGATGTCACATATCCAGATTCCAGAAAAGCTTCACTGGCTTTGGCCTCCTGCATTCTCTAGAACTGTGCTTTGATCTTCAGTATATTAACACTGTAAAATGTATTTGATCTCCATCAGTGTAAGTATCAAAGACCATTGAGATATACAGTATGAACATTTCTCAAATTCTTTACTTCTGGCATGACGTTTAACTTGAATCAGAATTAATTCACAGTCTGTGGTTCCTGTGGCTTATATAATAATATTTACCTGAAATTTCATGTGTTTTCTGTATTTCTAGTAAAATAAACTCATAAACATCTGTTAACTGTGTTAAATTTATGCCTGTGAAAATAGCTGGGATACTAAACCTACCAGGCAAAAACAATTTCTGAAGCAGTCCCATGCTATTAGTTCAAGAATAATTGCGCTGCACTGCAAACATCTGCTCCATCCTCTTCATTGCTGTTGAATCATCTTTCTGTGTTTTGTTTTTTTGGAAAAAATTTTTTGGGTTTTTTTTTTTTTTTTTTTTTTTTTTTTGGCCTTCTCAGCTAAATTACTCTAAAATTCTAGGATTGTGTCAGAATTGTCCAGAACACCTCAGGCTCAGAAAAGAGAATTCAATTGGTGAAAAAAGATCACATGTTGTATAGATATACTGCATTCTTCTGTTTTTCTTTCTTTTTTTTTTTTTTAATCTGTTTTCCAAACTATGAATGCTAGTTTTCTACAAATGAGAAGATATTTTTGGAACATGGGATTGAAGTAGCTTTCAGATTTTATTATATGTTAGAAACATATAGTGATAAGTGTGTTTGAGTTTGTTTTTGTTTCTTCACATTTTCCTTGAAATTTTTAATGAAACCAAAATAAATAACACTGCAAAAACTATTCCTACTAATATTTTTTTTACATTAAGTAAGTTACAGAATTGATTAGCGGTCTTTTGAAGGCTAAAGGAACATTCTCAGATTGTTCTGTAAAAGAGAACGAGTATCTTTAATATAAAAAATTTCCAAAAGCTTTCATTAATTCTCTGCTGTTGTTTGAATATGGATTACATTACTCTTTTGCTGTACATTTTGATCCTTGGACTGTATCTTCCAGTGCTGTCTTTTTCTGCGAAGGTCAGAGAACATTCTATTGGTTCCTGACTGATCGTAACAGCCAGAATGAGTGATATTCTCAGCAAGACTAAGTTGTGTATCCATGGTGAATCCTTTCTGAGGGTGTGCTCGCTGATCTCTTAAGTATCAGTACACTTTGCAGAATTTGATTTTCCAGGTATTCTGGTAGGTGTATTCATACAGTAGTTGAAACAGATTTCTATCAGTCTCCCTCAATATTGGTATCTATATTGAAGTACTTTGGTGTTTCAGTTTTGCACCAATTCAGTAGTTTTCGTTGTCTGACAGGTAGGAACCTGACTGAGATTTTAAGTTCCAACTACAGTTAAAACAGTGATGTGTAGTGATAAGTATAACTCTGTGCAAAGTTAAATGGTGGTTGTAGTCTGTACAGACTGTACAGGCAGTCTGTGCTCTTGGAAAGAGAAAGTAAGTCGAATAATGGTTTAGAAGATCTGTAGCAGATTGGGGGAAGTCTGTATTGCAGAAGAAGAATATAGTACAGGACTTGGGAGTGGATGGGGATTTTGTTTCTAATTTAAGATTGTATGGTGTATGCTTTAGTAGACTCTTCACATCATATTTCAGCTCATACTGTTCTGAACAGCTTGTTTTCTTAAACAGAGCATTTCTATGATTTCATAGCAGTAAATTGAACAAAATTGTGTTAATGCTGACTAAGTGACTGTGAGTGATCAGAGTGAAAATGTAGCCAAAGCCTGTTTATCTGGATGTAGATTTTCCTTCTCCATTTGGAAGGAAGAGAAACAGGATCCTCAAACACAAGCTTTTCAGTGTAATCAAGTCTATGCCAGAGATGTAACTCAATCTGACTACTAATATTTGGTTTTGATATAAGAAGGAATGACAGAGGCAGTGCAGACATGCTTTTCTTTGCCTAGAAGTACCATGGACCATCAGATGATGCAAATTATTTTATTGCCTTCATTATTTTGGAAGGTCTGCTTTGAAAATTGTCCTCACGTTGCTTTTTTTTTTTTTAACAAAACTGTTTTGCTTTTAGAGGTAATACTTGCTTGGAAATACTTGTAATCATTCTGTACAGTTAATCATGTGATACTGAAACTGGTAGACTCCATTTTAGAGCTAAGTAATGGTCACTTTTTGCTTAGCAAGGAGCTCTTCGAGAGAGCGATTCAGCTGGAGAGTCAGGAGAATGGTTTCCAGTTGAGAGTCATTAAATATGACAAACTCTTTTCCTTTTTTTCACAACAAAGTCACTCCTTAGTTCTGAGCATTTAGATGATAATTTCGTAGAAGAATGTGTGGACGAAGATGATTTTGTACTGCCCAGAGACTATTTTGAGAAGCTAGAAACCAAGAAGTTTTCGGCTAGCCTGCAGCTGGATATATTTTGGTACTTAGGAAAGATTTATGCAGTAAACATCTGAAGAATACAGATCACTTGAGTAAAAGTCTGTTTGTTCTTAAGAAGCCATGTTTCCACATTTACTTAATATTTAATCTGCCAGGAATTTCAGACACTCCTTTCTATTTCTCCCCACATGTATTGTATGTATACAAAGAATGAAAACTGCTCAACAGCCATGAGAAGTTCTACTGCAATAAATGGGTAGTATGGTGATGTCAAAGGTAGACAGCAGACTTGTGTGAATAAATAAATAGGGTAACCAACTATCTGCAACTATCTATTAAACAATAGAGACTTTTTGCTGTGGTGATCTTGTGCACCTTCTTTAGTGATGCTTTCTCTTAGGTAGTGCAGTAACAGTTAAAGCTGCTCAGCTGTGAGAAATGTGACATCAGAAAACTGACCCATGGAAAAGAGCTGTGAAGCTGCAGTTAGGTTAAGTCAGTGTGAAACTGGAGATACTCTGTTCATAGCTACTAAACAGTACTTATAGCTGGAGGCCAGTGTGAAGCTTATGGTCTGCCTACATATCCCCTAAAGGGATACTGTTCTCAATTCCTACAGTTATCTCCATGGAAGGGAATGCCTGTACTTCATTTAGGTAGCTCAGGCTTATTACTCTTTTCAGATTCTCCATTAGAAAATTGTTGTTGGTACAACTAGCCAAGCATAGGAATTACAGTGCTTAAAGATCAGTGTAGAAGAAAGTGTTTGCAGTGCGTGGATGCAGAGTAGACAAAGAAATAATAGTTCTTCGTAGGAGATACCTCAGAATAAGGTGGAGTATTCTGGTATAAATTGTACAAAAGGTCTGAAAATAATTTAAAATGTCAGCTGTGATAATAGTGGCTTTTTATGTTGTGAAAAGATAGGGGCCTGATGAGAAATTCACCAAAAGGCCCAAACACTCAAGTAGATCTTCTTTTGGCTGGGATTTAAGGAATATTTCTGTCTTCTCATGACCAAAGAATAGAGTCAGATTACCTACTTTATTTCCTCCACTATCAGGAGAAAACAGTGGTTTACTGAGGTCTGTTATTTATTAAATTATAGATCTTAAAACTGTTTCGTTGACCTGCAAGGAATGTTTTATTGCTGTGTTCTGAGACTTCAGTTTTGTAAAGATCCCTCAATGGTGGCCACAGTCTCTGTTTCTCTGCAGACACTTGAGATGGTGATTTCATTAGAGTAAAACCTAGTGCAAATTCAAACTGAATACGTAGATGGCTTGGATTTGTGAGGTGGAGACTCACAGCTTAAAGTAAGCCTTTCACATAAAACAGAATGTGCTGTATTGTCTGTGTCTCTGTTCTTTTTGGTTATGGGTATTTTATTTCAATCCTTGAGTTCTCAGCCGTATATCTCAATTGTGATGAGTCCAGAAATTGAGTGTCTTTATGGAGATTAAGTTGCCTCACTTTTTCCAGAAGATGACTGATGTTTTATTAACAAGGGAATAAAGAAGTCTGTTTTAAATAATTAAGCAGGTTTGACTAATAGATGAACTGGGAGTGAAAGAATAGAAGTGAAATAAATATGAGTTTGTATTATTAAGATACTGCTTTCTTTCTCTGAGTGAGCCTTTTAAAACTCTTTGTTGAGCACAAAAACTATGGGTCATCTTTCTGTCAAGATCACAGTCTTAAAAATCTATAGAAAGTTCAGCTTAAGAAAAAAAATATATTTATTTTAATCCCCAGAGCAGAAAGTTTTATGGTGATTCATCAGTCACACAGAAGAAAGCCAGTCAGAGTTTCTTAGTAGCTGAGGGTACTGCTGAAAAGAAAATGCAGTAGTAGTCACGTAAAAAATATGTATTTTCTATAATGTCAGAAAGTACACTGTCATGTGTTTGAAAATGCAAGAAATACACCATTCATTTAGCATCCTCATTCTTTAAGATGTACATCTGTGGTCCTGTGATGTGTGCTTTTGTGAGCAGTGAGTACCAGCTGAGGGTTGTCTATGAGAAAATTAAGATGCCTTAATGTTCCTGTATTGAATCACTACATCTTGCATCCAGGTCTTTAAGATTTATGACTAAGTTTTCATGTCATCCTCAGTTGGCATTTCTCAATTGTAGAATACTATTCTTTGCTCTGTCATTTGCTTGTGCCCTTTTTTGCTATTATGTTGGAATACAAGAAAAACTGTTCAGAGCAGCAGCTGTGGAGCGAGGCAAACAGCATGAGTACCAAGGGCACCTCTAGAAGAAAAAAGAATGTCTTACGGTTCTGATTGGATAAGTGCCTGCATGAATGGTTGAAGAGTGTTTTGTAGAATGCTCTATTGACATGTAAAGGTGGATGGGAAAGTTGTAGGGCTGGATGAGAAAGCTAGAAAAAAAAACAAGGTATATAAGTGGTATGAAACTTGTAATAAACAGTTTGAATCATTCACATGAGTCCGTGCATCAGACACTGCACTATTGTTGTCCTGTAAGTCCGTGCTAGGCTGCCTTCTAACTTTCTCCACTCTCAGACATAGAGTTTGAATTTTGAGTAGTCCTTTGCAGAGCCAGGAGTTGGATTTGATGATCTTTGTAGGTCTCTCCTAACTCAGAGTGTTCTATGATTCTGTGAGACGTTTATCAATTAATGTTCATGATGGTAAGTGCTTTCTAGAGCACGCTTTTTTTTTTTTTTTTTTTTTTTTTTTTAAAATGAGTCATGGAACTGTATTCAAACTATGAATTCAAGTGAAAGTACAGCTGTGGAAGTCCATGCTTGAGAGGGAGAAGCAGTCAGCATTGCACCAGCTCTAGGAGTCCTGTTGTGCTGTCAGCCTTCCTTCTGTTGCACACGCTGTTGAATGGACCCTGCCCTCTTCATATGTGTGCTGTCTGATGGACAGTCAGAGCTTGAACAGACTTAAGGTTTTATTTAGAGAGAAGTTACCAGCCCACAGAGTAAGGTTTTATTTAGAGAGAATTTACCAGCCCATAGAGTGTGGCTGTGGTACTGCATGTTTACTACTCCTGATTTCTGTGGCTGAGAGGTTCTTTGGAACAGGCAAAGGGCCTCTTTCCCTAGCAGTCTGAGTTACATGTATTGTAAGCTCATCTGAATTAATTTTCTGCATCAAATCTAATGTTCTTCTTATCCTTAGGTATATTTGTATTTTGTATCCAAGATTTAGTAATTAAAACAGTAACAAATTGGGAGCTTTTCTGAAAGACATTGGTGTAGATAAGCAATCATAACTCAGATAAAAAAATCTCAGTTTTTTTAACCTCAGTGAATTTTGCTGTAGAATTATGTGTTTGTCTTGTGCAGACGGTAATGGACAGTGTTTTAAAAGCTAGTTTATTCAGACTTTCAGCACTCGCAGACATTCGTATCCCTCAGGAGGTTTGTCAGTCACTGTCTTCTGGCTCTGAGTGGCAGGAAGCTTTATCATCAGCAGACATCTTCAGCTAAACCAGTGAGATCACCTCAAACCAAGATGCCTTGAACTGCTTAAGTTCTCAGATCTTATATAAAGCTCATTTCTGATCATACGCAACCTCTTTGGCACATGCATGTCTCACTGTTGCAGATCACTTTAAACTACATACAAAACATAACCTGTCTTAGCTGTGTTTACAGGCTATTCATGGCCATATCTGAATCTGCAGGAATAGTGATTTGTTGACTATAAGCAAGTATCTTACTTGTGTTCTGTTTGGTCATTTTTTGCAGCAGAAGTTGCACTGCACAGGCAAAGTCCCTGCTGAAGGCAGTGGTCTGCTCACTGAAGCAAAGAGTGGTACCTCTGAGTTGCTGAATGTGCAGCAGGAGTCACCTGGGGTGCCTGGGATTTCTGTATGGAGAGGTGCTATAGCCACTAAATGTTTTGTTCTCATTTGAATAGATCAGTCAGTTTGTTATCTTCCCTCAAGTTAACCTCTGTTATCATCTGCGCAAATTAGCAGTATTAAGAGGATGTCCTGAACCACTTATGAAACTGATGCATGAGTGTGCTGTTATGCAGACAGATGTGGTTGTGTCACATTTTTAACTGGAGAACAAATTGGAGTTTCTTTCTTGTGTCGCAGGTAAAAAATGAATTCTGTACATTGCTCCACAGTATGTGTGTAGATGTACAATAGTTTTTTCTTTTTTTTTCCAAAGCCTTCATCTTAACACTACATTTAATGCAAATTTATACAAAGCAGACTAGTAATAATGATTAGTTATATTGTAAAGAAATTTAGCTCCTTAGCTCTATTCTTAATGGGTACTTGAGATCATTTAAAAGCTATGAATATATGTTGATGGTGTCAATCTAGTTTTTAGTGAACAGAATTTTAACTGTTCAAGTCACAGTAGATGCTCTACAACAACAAAATAGGCAGTTTTGGCCAAGAAATATTGCCTTCTGATAGCTAGTTGAGGTAGCCATAGGTAGGAGTGGAAGGTAGATTACTTGTGTTGAGTGATTTATGTCTTTTTGCATTGGAAAGTTCTACTTACAAAGCACACTGTCTTGTGGTACTTTAGTGTTGTACTTAACTATCCAAGAAAATGTTTTCATATTTGGCACATGAAAATTACAATTTGTTCTTTTTTTTATGAACTGAGCTAGCAGCAAAGAAGTAAAATCAAGTTTTTTTCCTTTATACTGTCATTTTTATACATTAATATAACAGACACAGGTCACTAACTTGAATTCACAGAGCTCTACTTAAGTGCTGTTTTTCCTGCCAGACCTTTCCTGAAGTGATGAAAATGTTTCCTGATGTGAGAAAACGTTGGTGCTCCTAAGATCCAGCAATCTGATTTCTAGTTCCATTTTTAAGAATCAGAAATCAAACTTACATAAGTCTTGTGAGGCCACACCTCGAGTACTGCATTCAGTTTTGGGCCCCTCACTACAGGAAAGACATAGAGGCCATGGAGCATGTCCAGAGGACAGTGAAGCTGTGAAGGATCTAGAGCACAGATCTTATGGGGAGCAGCTGAGGGAACTGGGATTGTATAGTCTGGATAAGAGGATGCTCAGGAGTGACGTTATTGCTCTCTATAACTACCTGAAGGGAGGATGTGGTGAGCTGGGATCGGCCTCTTCTTCCATGTGACTAGTGATAAGACGAGAGGGAATGGCCTCAACTTGTATTAGGGGAGATTCAGGTTGGAAATAATGTTAGGAAATAATACCTCTCCTTGACAGTGGTCTGGTGCTGGAATGGGGCTGCCCAGGGAGGTGGTGGAGTCACCATCTTGGGAGGAGTTCAAGAAGCATTTAGATGTTGTACTGAGGGATATGAGTGGGAAAATATTGGTGACTGGTGGATGGTTGGACTGGATGATCTTGGAGGTCTTTTCCAACCTTGGTGATTCTGTGATTCTAAATACTATCATGTTATTGCTCACGTGATCAGACAGAACTTGTTTTATGTCTTTCTAGAGAAGAGTAGTGAATATACATAACATCCTGCTTAACTGGAGGTTCTGTAGACAGTAAGAGAGTTTCTGACAAACTCAAGGTCCTAATCCAGCATCTGTTAAATGAATGGTCTGTTGTCTTCTATGAGGTATACTTTGAATCAAGTCCTGAAAAAGGACAGCTGTGATGGATTGCTTATTAAAAACTTTAGCTGTGGAATTTAGGTGCATATTCTTTACTCTTTCTCCTCCTGAAGGAAAGAACAACTTCAACACTAGCTCATAACTATACTGAATGTACAATGCTTAATAACACTATCTATAGTATATAAGGAATGCAGTCATGGTCTGAAAGTCAGTTTTAAATTTGTAGCAAGAAATAGTTTGACAGATTACAATGGATAGACAATTAAAACAACGGGGCACAGATCTGACTACACTTGCATGCTGGATCTGAAAATTTTGTAGTTCTTTGACCTTTGCTTAGTATGTGTGGTACCATTCAGGGAACTCTTTATCACTAAGGTCAATTAAATTTAAAGCCCTTGCTTTACCCAATTATCTCCTGGGAATTAGGTACAGGAAGAGGTAATCTTTGGCCAAGAAGCCTGTATGCAGACATTTTAAGTAATGGTCTTTTGTTTAACTTCATCTTGCTGTGCTGAAGTAGCATTTCATCCTTTCTGTTCCAGTTTTATTTGTGGCCCAAAGTTATACTGTTTTCAGAGACTCTGCTGCCATAAATAGGTAAAACAGCATTGCTTTTATAAAATGAAAGCAGGTGGTTGTGTTTGAAGAAGTTTCAGTGCTGGTTATGTTTTTCTTCACAAGTTATTCAGCAGCCAGCTGGATTGACCTGGATAAGTTCCATGCAACACAATGCTTCATCCTCTCCAGTTACAAGTTCTGTTACAGAATTTCTTTGAGCAATCGCAGGGAAGGCTTCTCAAGTGGAGTGAGTTGTGTGTTAGTTAGAATCAAACAACACTGAAATTGAGATGGAGAATTTTTGGATGTACCAGGTTGAGTATCGTAAGAAAAGCGTAAGTAGATATTCAAGTGGGCAACTTGTACTTTTTTATTACTGCACTTTAGAAAACACTTTCATTCCTCTGCTGGATCTCTCTATGTAATAGCAGCATGCTTCACATGCATTTATTTTGTTTGTTCTGAAAGCATTTTTGTTAGGTTTCTAGAACTTGTTTTCTTATCAGATAATGAAGCAGTCGGTAAGCATTTATTTTAGAATTCAGTTTGTACAACAGCTGTGCAAGTTGTCTGTCCGCTGTGATTTGTCAGTTTATTTCATTATTGGCACAAAAGCTACTTCCAGACTGTGACTGCATTCTTTCTTTGTGGGTTGTAAGTGGTGGCTCTGAACAAACACTGTGATGTGAAGGAAAACTGAATGTTTCTTCTTCAAACGCTGGTAGAAAAGTTTTCATGGGCAGTACTTGTTTCTTCTTGTGTAGCAAACTTTGTAGGGAGTTTATTTGTTATTCGTAGGCAGTATATTATTATTATTGATAATTTTGGTTAGGGAAGAGGATTCTTTTTTTCTTCTTGTAAAGAAAATGAAAGAATGGTATTAGACTATTTTGCCATCATTGCCACTGATTCAACAGTTCATTTGATGAACTGTTGAATCAGCCAAACTCCCTGTATCAAAGAAGGTTGTAGAAATCTGGCTCTGCTGAGTTAAAAACTCAGCTTGTATAAACAAATGCTAAAGTTGCTTTAGAGGATTTATGTTTTATCATGTGCATAGACTTGTTTTGCAAATACCTTTTGAAAATTGGCCTTTAAAATGCGTGCTGGCTTGACGCTTTGTACTCTCATATGTTTTGGTCACCATCATTAATTCCAGCTCAGTGTTGTGTCACATTTGCATTCCAGTTTGCCCTTCTGTGGTACCTCACTATGGCGTTCTTTGTCAGCATTCATCAGGAACAGCTTCTGGTTAGAATAGCCTTTCCCGCAGTTACCAAAATACTCACTGACAGATCACATAGAACTGGAAATTTGATGATACTGCTTTGTATGCTGTTCCATTTGTTTTTATACTGTGATGTTCTAATATGATGATGCTGAATGACTAGGAAATGGTATGAGACACGGGTTATGGGTTAAAGGCTATGGGTTAAAGAAGTAAAGGAAGTTAGGAAATTTGATGTAGGAGGCATGTATGTTATTTAGATCATAGAATGAACTGTGCAGTATTTACAGAGTTTGTAAATCCTCCAGATTGAAGAACCATTGATTATACTGGTACTGTATAGCCATTTAGCACATTAAGAAGTCCTTGAGTATGTTAGTATTCTTTTGTACAGTTAATAAAAGGTATTTCTAAAGATAGTGGAACTGACATTTATGGACAAGTTTTACAGCCTGCTTCTGCTTAAATGAAATTAATTTAGTACTTCAGGTTTATTATGCCTGAAAGTCTTTGTGCTGCTAGGGGAAACTGCAGTCTTCTCTTCCATCTTTACAGTTTAACATTTAAGAGTAAGTTACCTTTAGCAGAATCTCTTCTCTGGTTGTGATCAACTCGCCTGTCTACCATCACAGCTTAGTTCTGCTTAATGACTTCATATTTTCTTTCCTAAATGTCAGAATTCTAGAACATGGGTCTGTGTTGCTCACAGCTTTCAGTAAGCTCACAGAATCATTTACCTGCATGTAACAGGAATGTTCTTGCGCAACTGGCAGCCCTGTGACTGCAGTGTTGCTGAATGCTGACAGTAAATGTAAGCTGTTGGCCCAGTGCCACAGGCAATCCTCCTTTTACCTCACAAAAATGATGTTATGACACACTTTTTGGCTCGGTCTTTATTGCTGTTGTGTACAGATTTTCAAGTCTTCCACCTGTTTATTTTATACATTACTGATAAATAAATGGTTTTTTAAAAAGATTTAGCTGTTCAGACTAAGTCCAGTGAGGTACTGAGTTACATGTTATCATTGTGATAAAGTCAAGGGTTACAACATCTCAAAAATGTTTGTCCTGTTTTGTTTTTTATTTTTCCTTTTTTTCACTCATTTCTTATTTCCTCTGCCAAGTGAGAGGAAATTATGAAAGAAGAATTTCTACATTGTTCACTCAGATCATTATTTAATTTTATTTTCTTGCCATGTCTAGTCTCCATCTCCAGATTCTTCTTCACCTCGGGGTGCTGAGTCGTCAAGTAGGCAACATCACCAGGATGTCTGCAGTACAGCAGAGCCCTCCACTAATAAAGAGGTAGAGTGAAACCTTTTTAAAAGCCACAGTCTTGTTCATGCTGCTCATGCCTTTTTGTTGTCATTCCGCTCTTAGACCTGTGCAATCCCTTCTCTTCTGTCAATACTACAACAAACTACTGATTTACAGCTGATTTACAGCTTCTTCCCCTTGTGCTTGCCTGGCTGTCCAACTGAATTTCTAACATATTTAAGAAGGGTTATCATGACATTTCTGAGTCTGTTTGGCTGCTGCAAAATTTACTTACCAGGCTGGAAGAAGAACAGAAGAAATCACTTTTGTATTAGAGACAAATGAAGGAGCTTCTTTCTTTTTTCCCATTCAAAATGTCTTCCAACAAAGAAAGTAATGTTTCTCAGAGAGGTGAATAATCCTCCTTAAATAAAATTAATTTAGTAATTTTTTCTACTTAGTATATTAACATTACTATATTACCAGACAGAGCTGTTGGAAGAACTGAATGTGATCTGATGATAATTTGCCAGTGATTCACAGTCAGAATTTAGGAGTTCTTGACTCCTCAATAAAGCTTTGCACAATTCAGCTAAATACTTTCTTATGCATTATTTCACCTATTAGCTTTTTACAGCATGCTAGTTCCACCTACTCAAAATTTGGTTTATTTTCCTGTTTTTTAATCAGTGGATTGCGTCATTACATTTTTAGCTGCAGTATTGTTAGCTTCTTCAAGCATTTAGCTTTCTTCAGCTTATGAATTTTGTTACTTCATGTACTTTCTAACTATTAAATATTTTTAGATAAACTTACTCAGGGGAAAAATGTGGAAAACAAGATAAGGTGCTGCTCATTTCAGTTTTTAGTATGTGTTCACGCATGGTGACAGTTAATCCTGGTAAACCTGGTAAAATCCACAGTAGGATGAATAAGTCCATTTGTTCCTCTCAAATGAGCAATAGTGCCTGCTTTAGTATCTTCATGCAAGAGGAATGATAAAACAGAGTCATAGTTTTGGGGAATTCTTTTAAGATCTTAATAAAAACCTTTTTCTAAGGTACAGTTTGTATAATGCTATGCCAAAAGGCAGTAAAAATACTAACAAGAGTAATGAAATATTGATGATCTCAGCATTTCATTATTTTTAGATAATTAAAAGGTGTAGATTTCATCTTATTAGCAGTTTTGCCTGTTTCCTTAGTATTCCTGTGGCCTTAGTGGAATATCCTTTGACCTGGATAAAGAGCAAAAGAAAAAATATGACTTTTTGGTGAGAGTTTTCACTAAGAAAAGAGCATAAGAGCATGTGTAATGACAGTTCAATGGTTTTATCTTGAGAAGAAGTTGTATCCGCTAGCCAGATGGCTGAATAGTTGCCAAATCTGTATTTATAAACTTTGGGCACACTGTTTGAATTTAAAAAAAAAAAAAAAAAAGTTTATCAGAAAAGACATTTCTTTGCATAAACTATCTGTGGTGTGCAGTGGATTTGTCCTCTGGTGTGGTCAGCATCCGTCTGTTAAATATCCTTCTTAGCTACATGCGAGTAGCAACAGCAAATGACTTTTGAGCCTGTATAGGTAGGTGGTGCAGTAAAAAACATTAATCTGGAGAGGTGAAAGAGCCACACATCTGTGAATGAATGTCTCTATCTACGCAGCAGCTGATATGCCTTGGCAGCAGGAGATGGTGGTTTACTGACATCTTTATTTATGTTAGTACTACCTCTGGTGGGGAGCCTTCTTAGTTTTGCAGTACAGCTTGGTCATTTTTAGAAGGAACAAGTACTTAAGGGTTGCATAGACTGTTGGCTGTCATGTATGTTTTGTTTTTCTTTCTTGAGTGGTTTTTATAGCAAGACCAGTATCGGTGCTTGAAAAAAAAATTACTTGCATGTATTTTCCATTTGCAAAAATGGAAAAAACTTTTTGGGATTAGTCTGTCAATTAACAGAGACCTTCCTGGTCTACCTATATTTATCACTATCAAACAGAACCTAGTAAGTTTCCTTCAATAAAGGAGACTAATTTTTCATACTGGTATAAATATGAATATGTATAACTGCAGCTCGAAACTGTCTAAGATACTGTGCAGTATTCTGACTATATGTGGCTCTTCTTTTAATAGTACTGAATTGGACAGTCATTGAAGGAGTTACTGCTGATACAAATCAGTTATATGTTCATTAAAGTTTTGTAATCCTTGGGCTATCCAAAATTCTTACTTGCGATGCTTGTGATATCAGCATCTATTTCCATTATTTATTGTCATCTGTATGTGGCATACTAAATTTTCTTTGATAACTTTTCCAATGTGAGTATGTTATTGAGTATAATAGCATGGTGAGTCTTACTGAATTTGTAGCTTTCAGGTGTTTGAAGTTTTAGCCAGTGTGTTTCATACGGAAAGCTGCAGCTGGAAATAAAGTCTTCCTTTGCACTGTGTATTGACATGTACAAAATAAGTTTTTTTGAACCATTCACCTTTTAGAGAATTGAAGGTAGCAAATATATTCCTATGCTTGATGCAGTGTAAATAGAGCTGGTGTCAAAGTTCTAGTGGCTTCAATTATACCACAGAATATAAAATTTGAGATGTTTTTAATAGGCTGTATGACGTGAGGGATACATGTAAAAACAATCGTGATGAATAACAAAATTTGGTTAATGAATAACTAACTGAGCTGATGGTTTTGGTCATAAAAAAGCATAAGGTAATTTTGTATGTTTCTACATGGCATTCATTTGTGGTGGGAAAACTCTGATCTTTGAGGTGTGATGTGTTTTCCTGCGTACCTTTAGGTTAGTAAAAGCAGAGCGCCATTTGATAGTTAATATGCTAACAGATACCAGCATGTAACTGAAAACTGAGCTTAGCATTTTGCCTGATAGCTAAACATGTAAATGGAATACACTGAACTTACGTACCTGGTTCAAGTCTGAAAGTACCAGATAGAATAGTAAATCTTAATATACAAGAATCTTCCTTTAATATCTTTTTTTTCTTTTTGGCATGGAGAACTTTTTAATCTGTATATGCACATGCTCTGTTCTTTGTCTTAATTACAGTCCAGAAAAAGCTTGGCTTCATTTCCAACCTATGTTGAAGGTAAGGTGGTTCTACGATTTCTAAATATTTTTGCATCTCTTAAAAATTCCAGTATTTATAATGCATATCATTTTATTTTCATTTGCTGAATAGAAAAGCTACTAGAGTTGGGTGCACCGATTTAGATGAAACTGTTTTCAATCTGTAGCCTGAGCTAAATCCTATTAGGCTCTTTCTGAACTTCAGGAATATGCATACATACTGTTTTTTAGTGTTTCATTCCAAATTCCTGTCTGATCCACTAGGCTTTTATCAGAATCTCATAAAACACTGCTAAATTTTTTATGATAAATAAAGAAAAGAGGTTAAGCAAGATGACTGTAGTGCTCTGTCTAGCACTAATTTCAAGTGTCATGCTCATTCCAATCTCAGTTGGATTAATTAGCAAGATTGAATTAATGGGACTAATTGGTAGGCCTGCCAGAGGAGATCTGCACTGCTTTACAGCTACTTGTCCTCTAATTACGCAATGCTTCCTGTATTAGAGTTCAGATTGTAATAGGGATGTGTTTATTGAGAAAGACGTGAGAAAACGAATTACCTACTACCTGAACTCATGTTACCTTTTGTGTGAATCTGCACTCCACGCAGACAAACAAAATAATACATTCAGTTATGTTGTTATGGGTGCACAACAGAAGCCAAACATTTGAAGTTTCATTTGTTGTTCTGCCCCACTAGCAGTTGCAACGTGTGCTTTACAAAGTGCTGGAGATAGAGTTGGTCGTTTTGACTGTCTTGGAATTTCTTGGATGGCTTTACAGTTTGCTGTATTTAAATAATTAGTAGGATTATCAGCCATTCCCTTTAGATACTATGAATTGATTGTTCTACTAATCTCTTAGATCTGTTATTCTATTATTAAAAATTACTTGCATTTCTTCAGGGCTCAAGTTTCTCATGCTTGTTTTAAGTGATTGTTGGTCTCTTGTATTATAATTAAAACAGAATTGGCAATGTAAGTAATGTTAAACTTTGGGCTCCATCGCCTCATTTTGCAAAAAAAAAAAAAAAAAAAGAAGCCTTGAGCTAATGAAAACTCCTTTCTAATATTTTAGGGGGGTTTTTTGTTTGTTTTTTTGGTTTTTTTTTGCTTTGCTCCTAGAATAGAAAACTTAAAAAAGCCCTCAAACCCAACTACTTTTGCCGGTTGAATTATTTAAGAAGATATACATTTTCACTTGTCTTGAACATCATTTATCTTTTCTTCACTTCTAAGGAAGCAAGAAGCTCAGCTCGACCAGATTTCCTTTGGGATCCTGACAATTTTAACATGTAGCAATGTGTTAAATTGCAACATACAGTTGCAGTTTTAGATACACAGTTTTTGTGTGGTGTGTTTGGCAATTATATCTAAAAGTTGCAGATAACAAATGCTGCTTTATAATGATTTAAATTGTTAGGCATTGAGTACTTCCTCACCCTCTGACTTTCCAGAGAAGTTGATGAGAATCAGATGATAATCTTTTGGGACTTCAGTGCTGCTTTTTCCCACTGGAACATCCTGCGCTCTGCATATGTAGCAACATTTTTACTGCATTCTGTACTTTCCCTTAATATCCTTGTTGAGACTGAGAATGATTTTTAAAGGCCTGTGAGATAAAAGCAATTTGTTTAATTGGGCTATCAGTCTCCTTGATAAGAGGAGGTGTTGGTACCTGTAAAGCATTGCCAGGGAGGTTCCTCTGCCATGTACTGACTGTGGCTGACAGTGAGCAAGAAACTGATGGCTATTCTTAAATTGCACCCTTTCTCTTTTAGCTATAACTGTCTCAGAATTGCAAGGAGATTTTTGGTGGATGAGGGAAGAGCTTATTACCATGTCTCTTTGTAACAGCAAAAGCTGTGAGAGATTTTGCCATAAGGTGATTCCTTTCAAGAAGAATGAGCTATTGTAAGAGACAGATTGGATTAATGATTACAGTTTTTGTGGAAGAGATGTTGAGAGCTTTTACGTGGTGTGCTCTGAAAGAACTGTTTGCCATGTTGTCATGGGAAACTGTAGTAATTTAGAGGAGCATTTACAGCCACCAGGTGCAGGCTCAAGCTGTCAGTGTTGTATTTTGCCATGATTCGGTGTGATTTTCTGCAGTGATCTCTCTCCTTTGTTTCAGTTCCTGGACCGTGCGATCCTGAAGATCTAATTGATGGAATCATTTTTGCTGCCAACTATCTTGGTTCAACTCAGCTCCTGTCTGATAAAACTCCCTCCAAGAATGTGAGAATGATGCAGGCTCAGGAAGCTGTCAGCAGAATCAAGGTGAGGAATGATTCCGGCTACTTTTCATGCTGTACCTTAAAATTGTGGATATGTAAGCAGTAGTCTTCTTGTGTGGGGTTGTCTGTGATTTCAGGAAGGTTAAGTGCCTTATTTTTCTGCAAGGTAAATCAGTTACGTAGTGCTGCTTTTTGAACATGAGTTATAAAGAAAAGTTAACGAGTCTAAGAAATTCATTAGCAGAATAAAGTTCTTTTTGAGGTTTCTGTTATGCCTCAGCACTGCTGTGCCTCAACATGGAAGAAATCTGTTCAGCTTATTTCACTCATCAAATCCATAATTTATACATCCATTTAAATGAACAGGCTTGCATGTTCTTGGTTACAGTAAATTTGTCATAGGGCAGAGGTCCTAGTAGTTGTACAGTTGACCTGGTAAAAGCAAGCTTGTGCGCATAATTTTCTGAAACTAAGTGAATTTCAGAAAATTGTTTGCTTACTGCATGGCACACAATACCATTGCACAGTTCTTTGGCAGATTATGTTCTTCTACATGATGGAAATGCAGATGTGTCCCTCTGCCCCTTGAGATCTTTGGTGTTGGTTTTGATTGATTTTGTTGGCGATTGCCATTCAAGCCAAACATTTTAGTGAGAGCTTCATTATGACAAATAGAGTTCCTGCTCCTAGGTTAATCACTACTTAAATAGCCAAAGTTTATGAATTAAGACAGATCTTAGAAAAATCTGTAAACTTAAGAGTATTGGAAAAGAGGGAACAGCTTTTTTTAAGGCTTGTTGTGTTCACATACCTTCTAATCTCAGTGTGTTCCTTTTGAATTTAATAATTCTTCTAATGCTTCCTTTTAGATGAGCAGTTAGACCACATACTAATTCCTTCAAAATATGAACAAACTTTGAAAACAGTTCTTCATACTTTTTCTTTAAACAAGTACCTCTGCAGATAAAAGCAGAAGAATTGAGGGTTTTGTTGCATGGACGTGTAACTACGTGAAGTCAACATAATTTGCAACAGATACAATGCTTTGAAGGCATTCATCAAGCTTAATTGATTTCATACTACCACCAAGAGGTACTTTTAGTTTTAGGAAAGGAATTGAACTGTTTTCTGACTGTAGTCTTACTCATTTAAATGGCATGGAAAACCATGTTGTTTACTTGAAATTCATACTTGAAGTTTAATACTTATGGCAGTATAGGAAAAAAAGACTTCTGTGTTTACAGTTCACATCTGATTTGTGCAGAGCTGATGCTACAATTTGCATACAGAGGAACAGCTTTCTGTATTATTTTTCATCGGGAGATTTGTCAAATTCGAGCTATCAAATAATTGAATTGCTAAATGTAACTTAAGATGCGCCAATAATGTAATTTTCCACATATTTTGTTTACCAGGTATCTTTCATGTGTTTGATAAGTTGCAGTACATTTTTTGTAGAAATTAAATGGCCTGAGAATATCTAAGCCGAAAAGTGAAATCTTGTTGATATTTAAAGATTTAAGATTTTGAGTATTGCGAGTATTATGTGGTTACATTTTGTTTAGGTGAAGAGGCTCTTCGTATTTAAAAAATGTATCGTTATGTTTAAATCAGGTAGCTTCTTTCTAAGCACACTGAAATAATCTTCTGATCTTCATTAGCAAAACAACAATGAAGAAGATTTGACTGATAGTCTATAGTGTGAAATTATCCTAATTTGATGAGGTGGTGGTGGTGGTTTTTTTTGTGAACTGTAACTTCTTTCATGACGTTTCTGTGTAGTGTCAAATCACTTCTTAGTATCAGTTGCTCCATGTCATTACCTTAGTTCTATGAAATACTTGAAAATCATTCTTCAAAAAGAGTAATGCAGAGTATACATTCTCATTGGAACAAAGAGCAGAATTTTGAATTTCTCATCTTTGCAGCCTATACTTTTCTACTTTTGTGAGGTCGATCATTATGTACAGTTTGGGGGAAGAGGGAGGGGAAAATTGTGTGGAAGGGGATCTTCATTTTGGAGAAGGGTTTGAGTCTCATTAGTGTCTCCCCCTTGCCCAGTGTATACCAGGACTCTATTATTCAACATATGGATAGTACTTCTCAGTACCAATGTAAATTAATATAATGCAGAGCCTGCAGCATGAAGCTGTTCTAATTGCTTTTGCAGTGGTTTGTTATCACCAGACTATCCAATATTACTCCATTTGGAAAAGATGACTAAAAACCTCAGTGAGAATATTTTTTCATGTTTGTAAATAAGCAGCACGTCTAAAATTTCAGTAGCTGCATTCAGATTTGTTTACACTAAAATTGACAGAATAAAGAGGTGAGCATCTATGTAAATTTTCTTTGTGTCTCTTGGTTGAGGCTTCCTTTTTGTTCTTCATAAAAGCAGCTAGCTATGAATTTCTCTTCATGAATATTGCAATGCTAGGCTTCCACAAGAATGCCTGTAAGTTTAATTGGCTAACATTAATTGTTGGAAGTAAAAGGATATCTGTGTGCTTAATGAGTATTGCATTTCTTTAGTAAGCAGGTTCATAAGTTCATTTCACCTTGGTTTGAATAATGTTTGCAAGATCATAAGAAAGGTGATGTTTGTTTGTGTTGTTATTGTCACAGCAGTAGTGTGTAATACACTTGTTGCAGTGGGGCAGTATATCTTTGGATATAATTCAGTGGAACTAGTGACAAATCAGTGACAAGAGACTGTCTAGGAGGCTGTAGCTATGAAGTACATGCTTTTCTTGAAAAAAACACGGTGATATGCAGTTGTCAGAGGAAATCTTTGTTCAGAAATGTAATGTGAATGCTGGCATTGGGTATATTTGCACATGAGGAGGAGAAAACGGAGGTGAAGGTTAGCTTCTGTTGCTTCCGTCATGCTGTTTTTCTGGGAGAAACTACTGAAGTTTTATAATGTGGGATTTTTTTGTTTGTTTTTTTGTTTGATTGGTTTTAAGATTGTGATGTGGGGGTTTTAGGCAACTTCTAATTTAAACTCCTTAGATCAGGAAACAATGGAATAAAATGGTTAAAACTCTTCTTTCACTGTCTATCCAGGTGTTGCTTCAAAGGCTGTACTCATGGCTTCTACTACTGCAAATGAGGGAGAGCTGCCTTTTTTTCCTCTCTTACAAACAAGCAAATAAGCGAAAACCTGTTTGTTGAGAGCAGTATCTTGAATGGAAAAAAAATAATGCTTTTGTATGTTTCTTGACTGATCTTCTCAGTGTGGTTTCTTTTCATGTTTTAAAGTGGTTATGATAAACTTGGATAAGTGAAGAAAAAGAAAATTAATCTGAGTTGGGATTAATTTAGAGCAGCTAGAAGTCTGTGAGCCCTGGCATTAGCATGCAGATTCCTGCTTGACTTGGAGTCTCTGTAAATTCTTCTCTAACCGTTCTCCTGTCTCTGTTTATTCCATGCTAAGCAGATGGCCCAGAAATTAGCCAAAAGCAGGAAGAAGGTGCAGTACAAACTCCATCAGCTTTATTTTATGCCTGTTCTTTTGTTTTCTGGGAGATTTTTCTGCCTTTCTTTTTATTTTGTGTTATTTTCTGCATCCAGCAAGTTTTTGTTTGTTTTCTTTTTTAAGATTATTTCTGAGCCACCATACAAGTTGACATTTCTCAGAAATCAGTTGCCTGGTTGGCCTTTTTTTGTTGCTTATCATTAGCCATTTCATGTTAGAAATAGAGTAAAAATTGGAATTATCAAATGGTTACAGGCAGTACCTAAAATCCATGCTAAAGATACAGGACTAACACAGAAAAGGTTGTAACTCTGTAAAATGACGGATTAAAAATAAATCTATTTTTATTTTGTCTTTTATCTAGATAAAGAATTATTTGTTTGATTCACAGATATGTCAAATTGCTGGATGCAAAAAAAGTTTACATATACATGGTAATCTGCTGATAATGGCTTATTTTAATAATAAGTTTTCTTTATGGAGATTTTAAATACCTTTTAACAAATCTTAACTTGTAAAAAAAAAGTAAAATTACAAGCATTGGCTTTCTGCTGACACACATCTTATTTCTGTGCTGGGATTGATGCTTGATTAGTACATTGTCTGACTGTGAAGGCTTTCTTACCAGAACTGCCCTATGAATTGCTTAGACCCACCTTTGGTATGTTTTCTTTCCATTGGTCTGAGCAGTCGCTATAAGCTTAAAAAGAAGTTCCTCAGGCAAGAGTAACTGTTAGGTGTTTCTGTTGCTGGTGTGAAAAAAAAATCTTTAAAGTGGGATTGCTAATGTGGCAAAAATGGGAGAATCATACTAATTTGCATGAAATATCTATACAGTTCAAGTTGCAGTCACATATAACTTTATTGGATCAGTAAAGATACCAAGGAAGTTTTTATGGGGTTAACAATTGTTTGATATCCAATTCACTTTCATAAATCCGTATGTAGTTTCCATATCTTTGTGTTTCTCTTTAGCTTCTGCAGTCTAATGCTCTATCTTGCATTGCTGTTCTGGTGACTGTGTTTTAGTACACCCCTGCTTGTGATCTAACATCATTAGTAAGGATGCTACTTTGTGTGTGCATTTGACTCTAATTCATTTAATTGCAGGCTCCAGAAGGGGAATCTCAACCCATGACTGAAGTGGATCTCTTCATTTCTACACAAAGAATTAAAGTACTGAATGCAGACACACAGGTATACACAAGGATACCTTTGTAACAGTAGGCTACCTGTCTGCCAGACGTTCTTTTTAAACAAGTGCTGGCTCTTTTATTTCCCTGTAGGATTTCTTAGGAAGAAATCCATGTTCAAGAGCCATGTCATATAATCAATTTTCTGGTATGTCTGTAGTTAAATTATTAGAAATTTCAGGTGAACTGACTGCAGTCAGCTCACTTTTTATTAGCTGTCATGTGGCAAGTATTGGTTGTGCCCATAGTAGCCAGGAATGGTTGGCTGTGATAATTTGAAAGCTGTAGTGCTTTGCACATTGAATCTGTACATCCCCAGCATATTCAGGTTCTGATACTGAGGTTTTTGTGTAAATTTGAATTCATAAAACATGTTCTTTGCTTTATTCCTGTGGAAAGCAAAACTCCTGTTTTCTATTGGTGTCTTCTTTTGTGTGTGGTTCTTTGTATGGGCTTCACTTAACGGAGGTCTTATGTTGACATAGTACTCAGAGTCCAGTAAAAACTTTACTGAAACAGCTTCTCAGATTATTTTTTTTTTCCTATTCCCTAGGAAACTATGATGGATCATCCTCTGCGGACCATTTCTTACATCGCAGATATAGGGAATATAGTTGTTCTGATGGCTCGTAGGAGAATGCCACGGTCTAACTCCCAGGATAATGTGGAAGCATCTCACCCTTCCCAGGATGGAAAGAGACAGTACAAAATGATTTGCCATGTCTTCGAGTCTGAGGATGTAAGGAATTACCTGTCTCATAATTTTCAAGGGGTGGAAATGTAAGCGCATCTTGGTAGGCTTGAAGTCCACTAGGAAGTGATCCTGTTTGTTCATTAATTGCAGCAAGATATTTCATCTTGCTTTTTGTTGGCATGTTTGGATCTTACATTTTAACCACAAAGTTGATGTTTATAGAAAAGCTTCCCATTTTTAAGTTTTCCAGAGTTTACTCAAAACGCAGAACAATGTTATCTTTCTGTAACAGCGATAAGGAGGTTCCATTGTCACAGTTTACTTATGCAAGTTCATAATTCATTTATAAGAATGAATGCCTATTGAAGATGCTTGCTTTCCTAGGGAATTTCTGATCTAAATGTCACCTCATAGATTACTGCATCTGAGAAACATCCTTTTGTTTGGTTTGTTTTTCGTTTGAGTTGAAGAGTAGATGCTGCTATTGTGTTAAAAGGCAGCTAGGAAAGTTTTTAATTCTAGTACCCCCAAAGTAGTCATGACAGCTGTGTGAATGTGGTGTAGGTTTGCTAAGTTTAACATGCTTGTTACTAACCTTCATATCCTGTTTTCACAAGCGCTGTTTGTAGCATGGTGGTTTTATGCACTTCGTAAAGCTGGGTTACTGACATAAAATCAAACACAGACTGAAGTGGCTAGAGATAGAGTTGTTGGTCTCATAATCGGGTTAGCTTACACACAGTGTTTCAAAAAATTTGGGAAGATAAAAACTCCCAGTTCTGAGCCTCCAGGTAAAAATATATTAACTGTCTCTGTGGCAACTGTCATATTAATACCAGTCAAATGGTTCACATAGCAGGAGATGAAAGAAGAATTGCAACTGCATGTAAATTACTTACAGATCACAGAAGTGATGCCAGTTGCAGAAGGCATCCTGCCCAAATTAGGAAGGATGAGGTAATAGCTTACTTCCTGTTCTTGTGGCTTGCACATCACTTAGTTTGAAGGAAGACTTTGTAGTGCAATTTTGCATATACTGAAATAGTTAACAGAAGTGGGAGTATCAGTTCTTTTACAAACCTTTTTATGCTTTCTACTCTATGGTGTATCAGCAAGGACTTTGATGAAGGAAAGTTCCTTGAATAAGCAGCTGATTAAACATAATGATGAACCTAATATGAGTCTATGTTCAGATGAATTGTGTAGCTGCAGGTGGGTGTACATATGTCAGTCCTCCACTGAGGTTGAAAAATGAAGACAGAAGCATTGATAAAAGTAGTCTGTCAATATTTTGTCCAAGAACATAAAAAAAATTGGCAGCCTGCTGTAAGCAGTGAAGGTTGGCCAAAATATCCTTATCTAAGGAAGCTAGCACTAGATTTTCAGTCCTGTTTTTGGCTGAATATCCAAAAGAACTGATTCTTACTGATGTGTCCAAATAGTGGCTGTTTAAATGGGAATTGATCTCTTCTTGGAGACAAGATGTATCCGTATGAACATCCATAAAATACACGTTTATGGCTTAGCTCTTTGTTTTCCCACTGTTGTGCCATCTTGTTCTTCTCATTGAACTGAGCATTGGCAAATAATGCTAGTCTAGACATTTGCATTCTCAGCACTAGCTATCATGCCATGCTCATCAGCAAGTAAAGTGCTATCTTGAGTTGCTTTGAAATACAATCACTTTCTTAACTGGGAGTTGAGAAACTTTTTGTTACTGGGGACCAAACTGGACCTTAAAATGCAGTTGGAAAGCTGTGCAAAAATACACTGCAGAAGTTCTCATAACAAGCCATCCCCAGGGTCTGGTTAAACATGGCACTTTGTCCATCTCTTCCCTAGCCCCTCTCCCCATTCAGCATCATGCTGCAAGGGACTGTTTCTGTGCAGATTGTAGCCAGCTTCTGCCCCCCACACAGTGGTATTTACATTACAGTTCCTGTTACACACAGCATCTGTGTGTGTACTCTGCACCCTGTGTGCTACTTTCCCCTACTGTCCAGTACCTGTCTTTTTAACTTTACTTTGACCTCAAAGGGTAGTGATCCCAGTTGTCTTCTGTTTCCAACTCCATCAGTGGCATTACCTCTGCTATACAGGAGAGCCACATAGAAGCTGCAAGGTTGAGAAGAACTGCAGGTGGGAGGTAGAGTTGTTTTTTGCCTTCTATTTTTCAGTCACTGCAGCAGGTGTGCCTTTACATTTATGCTAGTGACTCCTAGCTGTGGCAGGATTTCCTTTTCTCAAGAGAACGTATGGTCATCTTGTAAAGCTTTGATTTTTAGTGCACAAGTATTTTTTTTTTTTTTTGTTTAACTGTGACTTGACATTGTAGGATTAAGCCATTTTACAGTGTGATTGTATAGTGGACCGTCAGAATGTTTTGACTTTCTTTTCTCTGGGAATTGCTGCAGGCACAGCTGATTGCACAGTCCATAGGTCAAGCCTTTAGTGTAGCATACCAGGAGTTTCTGAGGGCGAATGGAATCAACCCAGAAGACCTTAGCCAGAAGGAATATAGTGACTTGCTCAACACCCAGGACATGTACAATGATGACCTCATTCACTTCTCCAAATCTGAAAACTGCAAAGATGTATGTCTCATTTTTCTTCCTAACAACATTAAGACTCTCTGTACTAGTTGCAGGCACGTACGGGCACAAATCAGAAAAGCATTAATATTTCTTACAAATGACTTAAATGAATCTAGAATATCCTCCTCAGTAGGACAACCTGTCATCGTTTCTCTATCAAAGGCAAACAGAGCAAACCAAGTCTATCATGTGTGAAAAGTGAATTGATTTGCATTCTTTTTATCTAACATTTTAAAAATGTTTGATATTGTATGCTAACGGAATGAATTTAAAGCAGATTAAAAATTAATACAATTTAGAGATTACAGTAAATAGCGTAAAACTCATGTTGGCACTGATGGAGTGACTGACTCTAGATTGTAAAGAATTGTTTTTGCTGAAGGGGTGTGCTGCTTTGTTCTTTTTAGTAAATATGAACCTGTGCATCACTGCAACAGACAGCATGTGATGTTCCAATGTGTAGTCATAAGCTCTTGTAAACTCCTCTTGTTTAACTTTGTCCTGTGAAGCACACAGTAATCACTGTTTCTTCCCCTCCAGTTCCCTCTGCTCATCTGCAGGAAAAAAAATTGTACGAGGAATGTTCTTTACTAAGCAAAATCTATATATTGTTGATTATTTAATGTTTGAATACAACTGTTCTGTTTGCCTTTGAATTAGAAAGGCATGTTGCAAATAGCGAAGGGTGTGTGTTGTTAATTTATAAAATATATGGAGGAGTTATATATATAAATACTAGTAAATATAGATAAACTTCTTTTTTTTTTTTCCCAGAAGTTGGAGGAGAAAAGGGAGGGGCAATTAGTCAGTTCTGTGTTTGAGAAGAAGCTTCTGTTTGATGCACTTTTTCTTATGATACAGGTTTACATCGAAAAGCAAAAAGGAGAAATCCTAGGTGTAGTAATTGTGGAGTCTGGCTGGGGATCCATTTTGCCTACAGTTATCATAGCCAATATGATGCATGGGGGACCAGCAGAGAAGTCTGGAAAGCTGAATATAGGGGACCAGATCATGTCAATCAACGGGACCAGTCTGGTTGGCTTACCTCTCTCAACATGTCAGAGCATTATAAAGGTACAGAGAATGTTTCTGGATGTTTTTAAAGGGTTACATAGTAGGAAAGCAGTAAGTGTAGAACAATTAAGTATTAATTCTTCTTGAATTTTTCCATTTGGTGATTTTCAAAGTGTGATGCAAATTGTGCTCTCCCAGTTTTCTGACTCTCAGGAGGTGAACTGTGGCATTTACAGAGTTTAACATCAGAACTTAATGTCTTAATGTACAGAACATCATCAGAACATTTTGTTGGAAAACTAGATGCTGCCAGATGTCTATCTAAAGGCTCTTAACATTTTATGTAACAATGTATGTGGGAGAAAGAGTTGCCTAATACTGTTATAAGCTATACTAACTGTTTTGTTGCCTCTGGCTGAAGTGGAGCTGAGGCTTTTTGTTTGATATATCTTGAAGTATTTTTAAATTAGAATTAAAGAAAAAAGAACATGTTTATCCTCTGTAGAAACTCTGCTTGGATGAAAAGCTTGACATAAGCAAGCAATGAGCACTTGCAACCTGGAAAATCATTCAGCCTGAAGAAGAGAATACTCCAGGGATACCTCATGGCTGCTTTCGAATACTTGAAGGGAGGATATAAAATGAGGGAGACTAACATTTTTACATGATCTGATAGTGATAGGACAAGGGAGAATGCTTTTAAATGAAAAGAGAGGAGATTTAGATTAGATAGTAGAAGGAAGTTCTTTACTCAGAGGGTGATGAGGCACTAGAAGGCTGCCCAGAGAAGCTCTGGATGCCCTGGATGTATTTGAGGTTGGATGGGGCTCTGGACAACCTGATCTCCTGGGAGGTGTGCCCTGCATGGGCACAGGAACTAGATTTCCCATTTTGGTTTCCAAAACTTGAATGCTGTGCTATAGTGAGAAATAGATGCACGGATTTCTGACCCAGACATTTTAGATTCTGCAAGTGGAAATGAAAGCCCGGAAGTGTAGTATACAAAAAATTGACAGAAGCAGTCTTGCATTTGTGAAGTATGGAAAGAAAAATCACGTTACATGTCTCCCAGAAAGCTTCAGTGGAGCTAAGTCCACCACAAGTTCAGGCTTTTCATGTAAGCCATACTTGTTTCCTGTCCCTTATAAGTTTTGTTTCTAAAACTATGATGACTTGTGCTTCTTTGATTCAGAACCTTTTCAGGTGGGGTTTTGTTTTTATGAAGCACATTGGTATTTTCTCAAAACAGAAACAACCAGCTTATCTTCTGTGGACGTTTCTCTTATGGTAGCTGGTACTTACACTTGTAGCTGTAAAAAACTGCTAGCTGTATATTTTATGTTTCTAAAGAAGAGTCAACGGATTTTCATGTCTTCCTTACCATACATCAAGAGCTGTTCACATAGCACTTCTTATATCAAGTGTATGAACTGCTGAATGACCTATTTAAATGTGGCAGAAAAATCTCAGGATTTCAGATTTATTTAGAGTGCTCTAAAGGCTCCTATGAAAATATGAATATCATGTTAATTTGAAGAATATCTTGCAAGCTGTTCAGTAAGGTAATGTTAGTATTACTGATGTAGGCTCTGCTATTAATCGCCTGTAAACCAATTACAGAATGACAGAGCTAGGGAGTAGCTGCTGGTGGTTATTCCCCAATTGTATTACTGTATCTCTCTTTTTCAAAAGCCTCTGGTACTTTTTATTATCAGAAACAGACCCAGGGACTACAGAAGGAAATAAATTGGTCAAGTTATGCAATTGCTTTTTTCTAGTCAGCACTTATCACCATTTTGCATAATACAGAATCAGTCATTTTTAAAATAAATGTGCTTTTTGTCAGGTTAGTAAATTTTTTTATTGGTGACCACATTAGTGCTTTTTGAAGGAACAGGTGTAAATAACTTGTGCATACCTCAGGAAAAATAGGAGTGCATTTGTATCAGTTCTGTTGATGGCATGTAACATGAATGAGCTCATATGTCTGAAGTTAGATACCTAATTTCCTCACATGAATAATATCTCAGTGTGAGACCTACTCTTCTGAATTTAGAAGACTAAGGGAGAAGCCCATCAGATTAAGCATGATACCTTCAGCTTAGTATAAGTTAAGTAGTTCCTGTCTTTTACTCTAGGTTTGTTTTGGAGGCTCTTGAGCACATACAGCGTGCAGATAAACCCAGTGTTGAGCACTGTCATGGAAGAAGTGGAGTTGGGATGTTCTTTTAGCTGAGAGTGGAGTGGAGGCAGTTTCCATAAGCATGTGCTCACTTCAAGTTCATACAATCATTCTCCTGAAGCCACCTGAATAACAAGCTAAGCTGAGCCCAAGATTGTGTGGAAGTGAGACCAGCCATTGCCCTTGTGATGACTGCGTCCAGACAGTTTAAAGCATTGGCAAGAAAGAGGATGTAAAGCAGTTCACCCTGAATGCCAGTCCAGTTATTCAAGTCACTGTTGAATCAGGAGTTCAGCTCAACAGAATCACCAACAGTGAACTAAACAGAGAAACTTTATTGTATTACCTTAGCTGCAGTAGAAATTATTTTTCAGAATTAACCTTCTGTTAATGCCAGGTGCCACTTAGTTTCAGTGAGACCCAGATTTTAATTGTACTTATTAAAGGAATTCAGAAATAGATATTGGAATTGATATGTGTTATGCAAGGAAAGGTGGAAGCCACTGTATTCTTTATGAAGTTCTTTACTGATATGGATTTACTTATTTATTGAAGGCTAATTTTTTGTGCGAATGAAGCATTTAAGAGTAGGAAAATGTGTCTCTGCTTCTATGTTGGAAAAAAGATCAGCAGTCTACAAGTAAGATACCCAAGCACCTGTAATTGCACAGAGTGCAGCTACCTGCATTTCAGCATTTGAGTTTTTGTGGAGCTTTGCAACCACATTGCTGATTCTTAGCAGCTTGCAAGCACCTTGGTTCAAAGTAGAATCTGCTGGAAAAGATTCTGTAGGGCTGTTTCTACTGGGGTTTAAATAAATCCAAGGATGGACTCTCCGCGCCGGTCCAGGCAATCTGTTGTTTTAGTGTTTCACTACCACAGAAGGACATAAAAAGAAAATCCTCTTTCATTTTTCTTCCAGTATCAAGGAGTTCACGATGGATGTGTTAAACCAAGAAGGGAGGAGGAGTGCAAAAAAGCAGCACTGCTTAAACAAGCATTTGAGAGGAGTAGAACCTTCCAGAATCCCATTGGAGAAGCCAATTGTTTGTTACTGTCTTAGCTACATATTTGAAATTTCATTTCCCAGCCACAGTTCGCTTTTTTCAGTGTGCTGGATAAACCAGTTTCATATACTTCTTACACATTTTGTTATGAGACAAAGAAATTGGCAAGAGGAAGCCACATTTCTTAAAACAGCAGTTTCAGCTTCTTAACAAGAAGCATTTGATATTGTATTGCTGATTTCCCTGAGTGATTTGCATATTTGTTTCTAGCACAGAGTGACCCAGTTCTGTATCTGCATGCAGATAAATGTTTATTCAGGAGTATTCCTATGTCAGTATTTTAACACTTACCTTTTTCCCACAAGTGCTCATGTTAAATGTTTCCCTCTGTCTCCACCATTTCTCATGGTGATTTCTTTTTGCAGGGTTTGAAAAACCAGGCTCGGGTTAAACTGAACATAGTCAGGTGTCCTCCAGTGACCACTGTCTTGATCAGGAGACCAGACCTCAGATATCAGTTGGGCTTCAGTGTGCAAAATGGGATTGTAAGTAGCTTCCTGTGAAGCACATGTGGTAGTGTGGGAAGAAGGAAACTGCCATTTTCTCCATCACAGCATACAGGACATTGCATACGTATTAAGTCTTAGGATCTAAACATTCATTTAATCAGAGTTATTTTTATCTTTGACTCTGCTTAATCCACAACTTCAGAGTTAGGAAAACAAATACAGATGAGAGAAACAAAACTGTGTATCTGAGGCTGTTTCAGTCTTCATTTCTGTCTCTGACAAAGACATTGTACATTCTCAAAAGAAAAAGACTATTCTACATCCTCTTTTGCAGTAAGGCATCTGCATCCCTAACACTGTTAATCTGTGGTCCTTCCTACACCTTTAAATTGCCACACTGTAGCACATCTGACATGCAGCACAAATAGCCTCCTCTGACTGTTGTATTCTCAGAAGAGAATGTACAGCAGTTATTTGCTGCTAACAGACCTTATTTTGAATCAGTGATAAACGACATTTTAGAATCTGTAGCAAGCCTATATTGAATTACAATTTAGAGGCGAGAAGGGGTAGCTTAATGCCTCTCTTCCATACTTAGGCACTGATAGATTTTTCCTTTGCCTTCCAGATTTGCAGCCTCATGAGAGGTGGTATAGCAGAGCGAGGAGGTGTGCGTGTTGGCCATCGCATCATTGAAATCAATGGACAGAGTGTGGTAGCAACACCCCATGAGAAAATTGTTCACATTCTCTCAAACGCTGTTGGTGAGGTAAGAGCAGTGCAACTAAGCAGTATAATGTACTTCATCATTGTTACTTCTTTTAGGCTGTTGCTACTCAAATCTGAACAGTGGAAGTGAGGGTAAGGATAATCCACCATTTCTGTTTTTTTAATGTACGTGTAGTTCTCATGTGTATTAGATGAACTGTATGCAGGAATTATCAAGTATCCACAACTTTACGTGGTCAGTTGATGCCGATCACACTGCTTTGTCAACTCACCACCTGCCATATTTTAATAAGGATGCAAAATTTCTCAGGCTTTGCTTTTCCCTTCTGTCCTGTCTGACCTTAGCTAGTTCCTTTGCCAAAGTAGTATGTACTTTAGGAACACTGAGTAACTTGTCTTATTCCCTTTAGATTCATATGAAGACTATGCCAGCTGCCATGTACAGACTGCTGACTGCACAAGAGCAACCAGTTTACATCTAAAGCTGACACTCACCGTCACAATGTGCATGGAGGATGTTTTTCCTCAATAGTGCTTGTCACTCTAGTGCTGCATTTATGTGTCTGCAGAGATGTTTATTTATCTCACTCACAAGCATACTGTCTCTCTCTCCTCCCTTCTCCCCACCATTTTCCTGTATTTAGGGAAGGGGCAAAATATATCTACAGGACTATTTTGGTTGCATCTCTTTTTAAGTGAAACTAAATGCAGTTCTACATGCAAAACAAGAAAATAACAGCAGCATTCTTCACTGCAGGATTCACAAAAAAAGATTAGATTTGTTTGAGTAATTCTAATAACTAGGAGTTTTTGTGATTGTAATTTGACAAATTAAATAAGCTTGATGTTGCAGAATGAAAGATGTTTTTTACTAGACAGGCAGAAATGTAGGAAGTAAAGTGTTCTCTTGGACATCCTGCATGTGATGAACTTTCCTTCCCATTTTCCCATAGGCTTTCTGAAAGTCTGTAGAGGTTTACATCTGTAGGAAAAGTACAATGCTGGGATAATTTTGCCCTCCAGAAGAATGAGTAAATGCTGCTGTGTTAAAATAGACTGTCCAAATACACACTTTTTAACTACTCCCCATCAGCAGTTTGTCCTGACTGTAGGACTCCAAGAAGTTCTTCCTGAGATGCCTAAACGTGTTACAATTCCATTACTTACACCAAGTAATGGGGGAAGCTTTTTGTTTTTTAACAACTGCCCTCCCTTCTCTGCCCCAGTTTTCCAACTCTTTGTTTTGTTTTGCTTTGTTTTTAAATGTAACGTGTCTTTTATAGTCCCTTACCTGTTTTAGATGTTAAAGATGGGGGGGAGGGTGGGGAGGATCTTTAAATATCTACAAGAGAAATAGTGAGGGGCTTTCCTGAATAGCTACACTTTTTCTAGGCTCTTATTTCCGCATTTGGTGCACACAGCAATGCGTGCCGGTGTATATAGATGTTTTTAAAATTGTGCTTGCTATTTATGAAGTTTGAATATAAGAGATCTGCATACTATTCTAAGTAATTTTGTTCTCTGAGCCAATTTTAACATATATTTTTGTCCAAAGACTTGTCTAATTTTATTGACTTTCTCTTTAGTTCATGACATAGATAATAATCGGAGCGGTAAAGTGGGGATAAACATATTTATTTTAAGTTAAGTTGTGACTTTTTTTCCATTTGTATGGCACCTTTAGGATATATATGTGTACTATATGCACTTGTATGAAGATATATTGTAGGGATGTATGAAACATAGGATTTGAGTGGCCTGTAACTTGCATGCTAGAGATAAAAGGGGGAAAACGGGTTGGGTTGTTTCCTTTTTTTTTTTTTTCTTTAAGGAATAATAATAAATAAAAGCAGTGACTTTTCTTCCTAGTGAGAGGAAAATGCTCCATTGTTTGTAGTTACATTTACCAGGACTGGTGTTTGCACTGAAATTGTACCATGCATTTAGTCCAAGCTAGTAAGCTGGTCTTCTTTTATGGAAACAGTTTCTGCTATGTCATAGCGTGGTAGGAAGGCTCAGTGGGATGAAAACAAGAACAGGTCACACAGACCTGTCTGTTCTGTTTCGAAGATGTTCTCATGGTCACAGTTACTTGTTTCCCAGTTACTGTGTGGTAGACTGTGCAAAAGAAGCATTATTTGCAGTCTGGTAATGATAGCTTGGAATGTCTCCAGAGATGGATGGATGTGTGTGTGTGCGTAGGCACAGCTGGTGTGCACGCTGATGAGAGCCATGGAGCACGAGCTCCAGAGGCTCATTTTTGGCTTTCAGATATCACAAACATCCATGGCCTGCTGAGAGGTAGAAAACAGAACTTTGTAGTTTTAGGGCAGTAAATCCTAAAGGAGGTAATGGAGCGCTGCATAAACTGTCAGGTATTGTCAGTGAATATGTTTTAGTGTTGAGATTAACGCAGAGTGACTTGTTTTTACTGCAGTTCTCGTTATATAGTTTAATCCCAATCTGTGGAATAACAGACTGCACAAGAGCGCCACCTCAGTGTTCCAGGTTAACACTTACCTCTGCCACCAGGCTGATGCAAGTGGATAACGGACGGCGTGTATCTTGTCTACCTGTCAGCGTCTGGTTTATGGTGATCATCTGAATTTTTTTCAGAACTCTCCATATATATAGTAATATATGTAAATACAATATATATCCATGTACAATTCAGAGGACTATATACAGCGCAGCCTTTCCATGAGTTGCCTGAGGTAACTCAGTGAACTCTCAAAGACACAGTTACCGTGCTTCTGCGTCCTGCTGTGCTCACACTCAGCTTCACTCGTTTCTGTGCTTCTGTACCACTCACGTGGTGGGGTCCTTACCTGACTTCACTGCAGAATGCTGAAGACCTGAAAGTACGGAGCGATGAAACAACTGTTTATTGAAAATCCTGCATCCAAAATTCTGCCAAGTTCTTGGCACTCAAGTGCTTTCATGGCACACAGTACACAGGCACTTAACATTAAGCAACTGAATGCTTGTGGGATCAGAGTCTAGCAAAAAATACATCCTTACAGTAGCCGTGTGTGTGTGTGAGAGAGGTTTCTGAACTGGCAGGTCCGTAGTTCACACACACTGTTGGTAACTGTCTTCTAACAATCCTGTCTTACATGTGGAGGAAAGGGGTTTCAAAAAACACGCTCCAGGTGGAAAGCTGGCAGTTCTCTGGGCCATTGCAGCAGTTTGTCAGGTGACATGAATTATTAACAGACAAGATGGAGCAAACTGCTGCTTTACATTCCTTCTTCAGTGACAGACCTGAATTTGTTCTCTTTCTCGCTGCTTTGTGCAGTCTTGTTAACTTTTTCTTCAGTGTTTACATTAAGGGTGAAATATCCCTTCTATTTTTTTTATTGGCAAGTTTCTCACATTTGTTTTGAACCTGGCTCAAATTGGGGATTCCGAGTTTGCTTGTTTTCCTTGTTTTTTTTAAATAAAATACATTTCTGAAGATAGCAATGTGGTTGAGATATCTTGTACATATTTAGCGCAGTACCTAGACTATGAAGTTATATTATTGTTCTGTAAAGAGGGTGAATAGAAATTATTGTAAAGCGTTGGGAAAAGTATAGTATTGTATTTGTAACAATATTGTTCTTTGTAAACATTTAATGATCTCTCTATATAAATATAAATATATATATAGATCTATGTGAGCCTGGAATGTTGATACTGCACATCTACTGAATGTAATTCCTCTGATGTTTCTTTGCCACAGGTTTCTGACCTCTGTAACGACGCTGCAGTGGTTTGGTTTGGGGTGGGGGTGGGGGGGTGGAAGAGGAGTGGTTTTATTTGGGGTGGGGGTTCGGGGGCCCTGGCCAGCTGTTCTGTTGTGATGTATGTACTGTGCTACATTCCTTTATTTAACAGAGCGCTAATGTCTGTACGATTTGCAACAATAAAATACAAAACAAAAATACCTCAGACAAGGCTGAGAGTTTGCTCATACTAATTTTAGGGGCTGGCTTGCCAGTACTGAGTGCATGAGTGCTTGGAAAGTAACAAAACTGCTTTGTTGTTACTGAGTTTGGAGTAGTAGTACATGTATTTCTGCAGATGTGAACCAATATTGTCAATTTTGTTTTTAAAGCAGCATTATTTTCAGTTAATAAATTACACTAGTGCTTCTAAACGAAAATGATTTCTCACCTAATGTTGCATCAGAATCTTTGCCAAATGAGTTGGCTCTATGTTTGAATCTTCTGAAAGGAGGTAATTTCAAGATGCCTTTTATACCAATCACAGAAATACCATCCCAGTGCCTGAATAACTGAATCTGGGGAAAAGGAGGCTCATAAACAAGATTTTACTAAATATTCTTTTCGCTTAATACAATTTCTGAAACCACTGTTTTCCTGCTCAGGTCGTCAGCGTGATTTATTCTTAAAGGCCTAATACCACTTGGATAAGCAAAACTAAAAACTGTAATCGAATCATAGATTTGCTTGGGTTGGAAGAGGACCTCAAGGATCATCAAGCTCCAGCCTCCCCCCCTACAGGCAGGGCTGCCAGCCTCCACATTTGATAGTAGACCAGGCTGCCCAGGAAAGTGCCTCTGCAAAAGCTTAAAAAATATTTGTATAACCCAATGCTGGTTAGGAGTGATATCTGAAATTCAACCAGCAAAAGCCAATGAAGGAACACTGCTTCAGATGAGGCTTCACAGAATTTTCTGTGCACTGTGGGTTGTCATGAGTACTCTTGAACTACCACACAACAGCTGTGTTGTGCTCCACGTGTTCCTGGGCCATAAGATGACCTCAGCTGGATGGCTGTTGAGTAGGGAACCTGCAGGCAGCTCCTGGTGCCTGCTGGAGCTGATGCAGCTCCTGCATCCTTGCTTTCATCTAAAAGTGCAGCAGGAAGTTTATCCAAACATGCTTTTTGTTTTACAGCAGAAGGGCAAATCGAATTGTTTTAAGAAAGACTTTTCAAAGCTTGAACAATGAAAATGGGGTAGTGTCTGCATGGATGGGATCTGAATTAAATCCTGATCCTCGCCCAGTGAGATACTGTAAACTTGAGTTCCCACATCCTCAAGGAGATAGTATAATCATTTCTGCCCTCATTCTTCATTGCATTCGTTCTCAGAAGCTGCATTTTAAATGATGCTTTCCAGGGCTCCAATTGCCTTTTTTATAGAGATAACAATAAAGGATTCTCTTTCATAACTTCAAGTGCTGCATAAAATGGCCAGACAGATTGTACATATGCCCGCTGGTAGACTTTCTTCCTCACTGTTCAGCAAACTAAGAGCTGTTAAACAGTGATTTCTTTGGCGTCCACACAACATATATAATAGCCACAGCGCGTGAGCAAAACTACTGATTTGGAGACTAGGACGTTGATGAGATTGACCTACTCAAATAACAAGATGATAGGTAATATTTAACAGACAGAATTATGTATACAGCAATTATTCCTGAATCTGCATGCTGACCTTCTTTTAAGGGAAGGCAGAAGCAATTCCTAGGAAGCAAAAGAAACTCAACGGTTAGTTAGCATGCTAGTTAGTTAGGAGAGATGGTTCACAGACCACAGTGCAAGCAAATAACTGCAGCACATAGGAGAAGGAAGCTATGGGTATTGCTTGAAGAGGGTGGCTACCTCTGTACCCATAAAACAATCTAGAACTTTTCTACTTTCTCCATATGCTTTTGAATACTTTTGTTTTCTCTGCCACCAACCTGGCATGACTGCTCCCCTGGAACTCTTCACTCCTCAGCATTCCAGACATTTGTAGTATTGAAACCCGGTGTTCATTTTATATGTCTGTATTCCAGCTCAGCCAAACAACGTAGCAACGGCTTAGGCTAACTCTCATGCTTTCACAGAAGCAATTCAATTGATGCACTTCTCAAGAAAAAAAGGAGTTTTATATGTAATGCAAAATACATACAACATCTGAGATAAATACTAATACGTTCTTGTGATGTTTTCTTTCTTCCACAAGACTCAACTTTTACTTGTTCTGCTCTTAATTCTGAGAACAAAATGTACCAATATGACAGTGCATTTCCTCTACCAGGCCAAAATAAAACAACAAGTCAAGTGCAGAGATGACCATTTTATTTTACTTGTCTTTCATAGTTGAAACTACAGTTTCCCCTTCTGAAAGAGCCTACCTAGAACTCATAGTAAAGCCTTTAAGTTTTCAGTAAGAAAGCTGTTTAGTAATTGTTAAATGAAGCTTTATCATTAAAATAGCAGCAGGAATCATCCTACCGAGACACAGAAGGCTGCAACTAGCCTTGCCTATCAGAACTATGTGCCTGATCCCAGCCTAGGGAAATACACAGCGTATTCCCAGTTAGCAGCATACAGAACAGAGCTTTACAAACTACGTGCAGCCAACAGCTTGAGCCAAATTGCTTATATGTATCTGTCTACTAACTAGAGACTAAATTCATAGGTCACTATGGCCTAGTGGTTAGGGTTGGCAAAATAATATTAAGCAAGTAATCCCCTGCACATCTGCAGAAAATCTGAGATGGCTGTATAAATGCTTCCAGCATGGATGGCAGTTGGTACTAGCAGAGGTGTTTTTTTATGTTAAAGTGGTACAAGCCAGCTAAAAGTCCATAGAACTACAGTAGTATACACCACATAAACAGGCTTCAACTCTGGCCATGTTCTTCCACAAGATATAAAGTGCACACATGAATTAACTGTGCTTGCCTGAGCACAGAAGAACCAAGGCAGGGCCCTTCTTCTGTAACTCTTGTAAATAGAGCAAAAACAAAACAACTGTTCTAAGTGGCAGTAGCCTACAGAGGTGCAATAGAACAGCAGTGTATCAATCACAAAGACACTAGTTGCAACTAAACAGCCTAATTGGAAGGACTGCTTGCAGAGTACTTAAGAGGGTTTATAGAATGAGTTTCCCACTGGGAGTCTTGAATATGAGGATGTAAAAATGGATTAGCAACACACTTGTCCACTACTTGTCAGAGACGATTTTCCTGTGCCACATGCGTGCCTGACAGAAATGCTCTACTGAAGAACAGAAACCAACTCAAAGCACAGTTTCCCTGACAACTCCAATAAGACTGTGAGGCCGCTCATGTTCTGTTCTCTGGGTCCTCCTCTCTGCTAGCTGGTCTTCACCTGTTGTGAAAGTGCTCAGATCACCACAGCTCTCCAGGTGCAGCAATCCAGGATGCCGTCTGAAAGGCAGCACATGGGCCCTCAGCCCCACATCTTGCTGGGCAGGTGCCATAACCTTTAACAAGCAAACACAGATACGGGTTTTTTTTCAACCTCTTGTTTCATTAACATTTCTTAGCCAACCAGGAAGAACCTAATTGTAGCATTACTCATTTTCTAAATAAATAAATAAGCATTTCAGAGTAAAGCTGGTATTTGCCTAAGAGAGATGATGGGAAATGTCCCATAGATTAAAGGAGTGAGTGTTGTCATTCTTCAGCTTCTTTTTTTTTTTTTTTCTTCTGGTGAAAACTGCACAAGAGTTAGTTACCCCAAACCATTTTGTGTCAGGTATCATTTAAAGGAATTAGTCTTAGTTCTGCAGAAGCCACTCAACAAGCTGCAGACCAGTGTGAAAAATAAAATTTCCGTAAGTATCTTTCAGCAGTTTTTGTCAAAATTTGTTGTGTTCTCTGCAGTTAGAAATCCTGCTACTTCCACAGCCTAAATTAATTTTTTAACATGTTTTGCATGATAATTTAAACCAAAGCCAACTCTCACAGCAGATCATTCCCACCCCATTTAAATCAACTGATTTTCAAATGCTTTATAAATCAGCCAAAACATGTTTGATAAAGGTTGCAATGTCTAAAGCAACTGGACATTCATTCCATTGATGTAAGCACACCTTTTCTACCTTCTGCTTTCTTTTTTCCCTTGCTACTGTGTCTTATTCAAGTCTTATATTTATTCTGGGAACAAATTCCAAAAGGTTGTTTCTAGGGGACTTCTATAACAATGTTCTTATCAGTCTCTGTTCCTGCTAGTTGCTTCTCTTCTCCCCCACAGTTAATGACTCTTTGCAGTCTTCCAACCTACCCTGCTTTATCAACCACAAGGCCAGAATACCCCACATGCACAGCCTCTCTGTCTCTTACATTTTCCCTACATTAAGCTAAAATAAAGCATTGGCATGTGAAGTAGAGTTACAAACGTATACTTCCAAACCAAGGCCAGCCTACAAATGTAAGTAATGGAACTACCTGCTCAAGGAAGGTAGCACTGGTGATAGCTTCTGCCATATGTTCCTCATCTGATTTTAAAACACATTTGATATTTTCCACCAACTCATGTATGTCAGGGGTCATGCTGCAAGAAGATTGCTCCAGAAACCGTGCCACAAGCAGCTTGGTGTCTATGTAGGACTTGTAGTCTACCAAAGATCGGGGTCTTGACTTCAAAGGTCTTGCTCTCAAACTATTCCGCAATGTAACAGTGTTGAGTTGTGGTTTTATTTCAGTCTGAGTCGCAGCCTCACAGCTGAGCACTGGGCCTGAAGACAAAGATCAACAAAGCAAACAATTTACTTGGTTCAAATACTCTTCAACAAATATCCAGTAACACTTCCATACCAATTCAGTGATGAGGTACTACACAATTTAACCAGGTGAAACTTAACAGTCTGGCATGGTAAGGATATTGTTCAAGGCTCTCTTCATTACTGTGTTTATTCACATTACAGAGAACACTTGTAAAATAACAGTACATATGCACTATGGCTGAGTGCGTATCATGGGGACAAACACTTCTGTGACTGCTGGTTTTCCATTTTGTGTTGGTCAGCTCCTACTTCTGTTCTGATTGGAGATGGGATGAGTATTTAGTCTTAGTGTTGACATGCAAAGCAGGTTAAACACAGCTTGTGAGTTTTATGACCCTTCCTAGACTTTTATTTTACTTCCTTTACTTTTACTACTTCACTTTACTTTACTACTTTTATATTACTTCCTAGACTTCTAGTAACTTTCAGCTATTAACAGATGACTGTTCACAAAATACCTAAAAATAATTATTTCCCAAAGTGACAGCTGGTAATACTACAAAGCAGAAATTTCATTAAAAAAGCCATTCAAAATGACCTTGCAAGGACTAAACAAGGGACACTGTGGCATCAGTTCCACCGCCTTTAATAAAAATCCACCTTTGGTCTAAATAATACTGATTTTTGACCCTGTTAAAACAGTAAGAACACCCATAAGTCGCTCAAATAGCTCTTCAAAGACCGCATTATTCCAAATACATCACCACCAGGAGCAGATCCAAAATTTTCCAGCAAGAGGAGCACAAGCTAACTTCAAGCAGCTTCCGCTGCTAAGCAGCTGACTTCCCTTTCTGCAGTGGCTGCATATTCAGCTTCCCCATCCAATCTGAATAGGCCTAACACCTTATACATCAGCCCAAACACTTCTGGCTGACAGACTGCCTCTCCAGCAGAAACACACTGCTCTGCTTTCTCTGCTCTGAATAGGCGCAGTGTGTCATTTAACTACTGCTTCAGCAGCAGATTCTCTGGGGTGCTGTGGTGGAAGCTGATAGGAGGAAAAGAGAAAACAGATGATGCAGCGGAGACATGAACATGTTCCATAAAATACTAAGAATACTCCAGCGTTCAAAACGAAAATTACAAACACTCCCCCATTTCTGTTTTGTGAACACCATTACACATCAACAACTACTACAGGGATTCCAACACACTGCAATAAAAACTGCAAGACTCTGGACTCCTGGATTTTAACTGTGCAGCCACACTTGCAGCTCTTACACAGCAACTGCAGTGGATCACAGACACCTGCCTGCTGCAGATGTTGTTCCTAGAGTTGAAAGCCTACTGAGAAAGTAAGTAAGTAAAGTGAGTAAGTAAGAAAGTAAAACTGAGATGTTGGCAGCAGTGCATGTGACAAAGCACAGCCTGCTTGGTGTGATGTAGGCACAGCTAGAAGACAGGAGCTGGTATCTGTAGGCAGTGGGTTGAGGGTGCTAACGCAGTCTGACAGATGTGTGCCTAAGGATTTGTTACCTAAGCATGGACAGAGAAAGTCAAGTCACCTTGTGGCAACTGGCAGTGTAGCACAGGGTCACTTCTAGACCGTTTCTGTAAGGGACTGAAGGCTTTCCTGTGAACTTCCGCAGGCGTGGGGCTGGCAGCTGAAGGTGGAAGGCTCGTTCTGCTGGGAGACTCGGGAACTTCTTCACCTGAATAATCAAGAACAGCAATGGTGAAGGAAAGTAGTTAGAACAAAGCAGATCTGAGGGCATAATCATTTCAGATTACTGATTTTTTTTTGCTCCCCAAATAGCTATAATGATTGGACACAAAAGCTTAGCAGTACTTGTATGCGACATCTGCCTGCACTCACCAGAAACACTCCTTTAGTCACTGGTGTTCTGGTGAGGTGTTTTTTAATACTATTCAGAAGA
The DNA here is from genome assembly GCF_019232065.1 of Centrocercus urophasianus. Lineage (NCBI taxonomy): Eukaryota > Metazoa > Chordata > Aves > Galliformes > Phasianidae > Centrocercus > Centrocercus urophasianus. The sequence continues at coordinate 7,052,788 of NW_024884833.1, read as the reverse complement.
ATACATTGATTTCATGACCTTAATGAAAATCCATATTAACTTCACAGGTGTTAAAAGGAGTAAGTGGCAGTAAAGCTGAGTGTGTATTGAAAATTCCCAGTTTGCAATTACCAAGGGCAGCTGGTGAGCACCCCAAGGCCTCAGGAGGTGTCTTCCTATTACAATTGGCTGAGAAACACCTATTTGGCTTGACAGGGTCCCTCCTGAAGCTGGGATGCACTTAGCTTGCAGGCAGCCTTCACTCCCAGTGTGAACTACACCTTGCCCACCAGCCGCAATGGTGGCATCCAACAGAAATGCCTGGCACAGCAGACTGCCAGCATAAACCATAACTTCACCTGTTATTTATAGACTGTTACTCGACATCAGCTGAGACAGCGGGTGGCGTTCCTCTGCCCCAACTGCAGCACAGCTCCTTGCTCTGCCCCTCCCTGCCCCAGGGCACCTGTGCTATCCCAGTGCTCCAGACTCCTCACTGCAGGGCAGCGCTGTTCTGGCCATGGCCCAGAGCACAGCACCCTTCAGGCTGCTAATGAAGAAAACAAACCAGTACAGACCTGGTATACGCTGATATTAATACAGGGGGAGATACTGCTCAGTGTATTTTCTTTTCTTAAATTCACTGCCCATGCAAAGCTGAGGCACACAGAAGAAATACTGCTTATTATTTCTATCAAAAAATTATTTCTATCAATATATTCTATCTCTCTTGCTTGCACATGAACTCAGCCAGGCTGAGAGTTAAAAGTCACTTTACAGGCCACTTAAAAAAATAAATACATAAAGAGGGACAAATAAACTAAAAGGATGAGAAGGAGAGTACGATGTGATCAAATCTGCTAGCCTGTGAAGGAAGGTTTTAAATACAAACAATACCTCGAGCAATGCCTTATCACACCTTTTTTTTTTTTTTTTTTGTAATCTTTTCTGACTCTCCTTTACAACAAGTTGCCTCTTCTATCGTTTTTTCTATGTTCTGTTCTCAAAACTCAAAGCAGGAACCACGCAGCCTCATGTTTGCTATTCTGTATCATTCTGTATATCCGCTGGTTTCTAAGCACCCGGAGAAAGCAACTGCCACTATATTTACAAGAAGGCCTTCAGAACAAAACTTGTGCTACCACTTTTTTCAATTTCTTTCTGGCCATCACAACTGACGAAATACCAGAAGCATGTGTTGGTTTTCAGCAGTCTTAGTTTGACTGCTGGAGTGTAGGGAAAGTCGAAATAAACTTGTTCAATTACAGTACAGTTTTATGGAAATACAAAAAACAAATCCTAAATCTTTTCTTTGACATTTGCTGACTTCTTGGGCAAGCTATAAAAAAAGCCTTGGTGTGAAGCTAAACGGTTGAAATTGTCCATAGAACACAGCAGCAGGAGAAATAGAAGTTTTAAGTGCCTTTTTTCTCAATATTCTTGTGGTGTGATCATCGTGCAACTGGATAAACAGCCATTTGTAGCACCAAAGACAATCTGTACAGCAATGGCAAGTTAAAGTGGAAAGTAAAATAAATTTTTAACAGAGTGAAAAAGCTGCCTGTTGTTTACTTGGGAGCCAGCAATATTTTAACTGCAATTGCACACAGCAACAAATAGAAAATTCATGCTGAGAACAGCCTGGAGCAATTTCCACAGTTTTCTGAAACAACGCTGAAAAAAGGAGCATCCACTTGTAGTGCAGCCATGGTGGTACGGCAGTAGAGGCTGAGCCTTCCCACCAATATCCTGTTACATGTTGATGCCCTGTGACAGATGGCAGCAGAGGGGCACTCTGACACAACGACATCAGACATGGAAGAGCGGATGAAGCAAAGAGATGGCACTGAATTCCTCTATGGCACGCAGTGACATTCACTGAACATTTCTAGAGCCCAACCAGTGGATGTGAGCACAGTGAAGGAGGGGGTGGCACGTGCGGCAACAGCAACCACAGGTCACATCTGCTGGAGCAGAATTTTACCTTACCACAGCATGCAGGCTCTTGTTCAGGGCTGGTGAAAACATACAGCTAACAGTGACGACTATGCTGAAGAACAGTATTTTGTAGCTGAGAACTTCCTCAATGAAATAGTGTTGTTGTGCTCTTCCTAGCTATTACAGTTTCCATGGAAATAAATAGGAAGCATTACACTTAGAGCAACCTACATATTCTTTCCTTTCGTTGTTTGCTGTTAATGTGCTTTTTTTTGTAATTCAAGTAATTAATCCCCATTCCTGCTGCCCAATCATAGTCCTGTATCTCTGGCTTACAAAGCCATATGCTGTATGAAATAATTTTGATTGGGCAGAACTGTTCTACAGCAAATTTTAAAATGCTCCTACCTTGAGAGGCCTGCCTGCCACTGGTTTCTGCTGAATCAGCAACAAATTCCTCACCTGCCTCTTGCAGTCCACTTTCCTGGAATAAAACAGAAAAGTTCAGGAACAAAAACCAGCACAATTTTTTCCAGTACTTTTCCAGAACTGCAACATTCACCCAAGAGAATGAACTGTGCAGTGAATGTAACTGCACAGTGACTATGTTATTTGGGTTTCTCTCCACTGTAAAACTGGTGAATTTCTATAATCAATCATTATCATCCAGTTCTGCCAATTTCATCCTGCTGAGCAGTTTCAGCAGAAAAAAAAAGCATCTTCTTCAGAACAGCAGCAAGAAGGGATCATTGAATATAGCAGACTTTGATGTAGTCCCAAATGGGTAGAATACAGTCACAGAACAAAAGCAAAGCAGAAAGGCAGCACAACAGCCCTCAAGGATAACATTCTGCTGCGTGCCCTGCTCCTACATCCATGCTCACATAGTTTTCTACCATGACGCCCAACTGGGAGAAAGCTTTCAAGGTGAGCAGCTGATCTTACTCTTACAGCAGACAGACAGATAACATTTGGAGACCCCTCTGAACCACACCTGCTCAGATTCAATCTGGTTCACCACAGCTTCGTAAGGAGGAGGTGGATCCAGGGGGCAGAACACTTCAATGCCTTTAATCCTTGCTCCATAAATGTGAGGCAGTGGAATCACATCAGAGCCCAGCACCCTGTAACATACAACACAGAGCCATCAGCATGGCACCTCTTTAGCATGGAAGCAGCTCTGCCAGCACCTTGTGCCTGCTCCAGCTTGGGCTCTCAGTAGCAGCCCCTAACACCCCCCAGAACCGCCAGACCTGCCAGGGCAGGAGGAAATGGCTGCCAAGAAAGTGCTCCTGCAGGAAGCCACCAGGATTTCTGCCCAGGCAGAACCAAGGCCGAGCCTGCTGCAGGTGCAGCTTAGCAGAGACCAAGGTTTACCTCACAGATCCAAACACGGGTGGGTGTTCAAAACATCGTAACCCAGCTCTGATTGTCATGAACTATTAAATTCCTAATTATAGCTGAAATTCAAGATACTTCTAGTCTCATGTTACATGTTCTGATGCAGCTGCACAGGAAGAGGCTAAAGGCTATTTCTGCAGTGATGCTTGGCTGAGGATATTACAGGCGATCAGTTCACAAAGGCAAATTTGTAACACAAGGCAAATAAACCTCACAGTAAAGGTTACTTCTGAATTTTCAGTAAAGAGGTCTCAAATACAGCTGAAATCCCAGACCTTTTTCTGCATCATCTTCCTCTCAGGAGGCAGCTCACAAGGGGAAGAATTCAAGAGCATCCTCTGGAGAAACTCTTGTTAGCAAATGCTGCTTTTGGCACTGGGAAAGTTTGGAGATGGACTGACTGCCAAGGGGAGCCTGTCTGCACAGCCTTCAGAGAAGCCTCTGAATCTGCATGCCTAAGATTGTCTCTGCTTTTCCTTGCATTTTTAGGTACTGACTTGGTCCTGAAACAGGCACCTCAAGCAACCATGCATTTCCTTCTCCAGATCTTTTCCTGCCTTCCCGCCATCAGTGGGATGTGTTCTAGGAGACAGTGCTTTAAGGAGAATCCTTCCCCAAGAGCCTAAGGCTTCTCAAGACACAAAGCAAACAAGAACGGCTATGAGAAGGATACTCATGCCATGATCGGAAGGGGCAGAGAGAACGGAAATGCCAAAAGAAGGCTGCTTATACAAGAAAGGAATAAAATTTGGAAAAAATAAAATAAAATAAAATAATAAAAAAAGATTTTGGTAGCCAGCCATTACTTTTTTTAAATTTAAAAGATGGCAGAAATATTTCAGCCACCTTCATCTGCCCCAAAAACCTTCAAAACCATCTGAAGCTTTCCAGCAGCTGACATGAATGTTCCCCTGGTGTTATATTTTTCAGTTATTCCACATACATGCTGAGCTTACAGCCGCTGCACCAGATGACCAAACAGATCTTGAACCTTAGTCTGATTTCATTTTTAAACATGAGCTGGTCTACACAGCTCAGTCAGATCTTGAAAATCAATGCTGCAGAAAAATTTTATTGTGTTACATCTCATTAGAGAACATGTAGCCAGAAAAGCATTCCCTTAAGTGCACTCTGTTCTCTGCCTCCTAATTTCCACTTTCCACATCTACAGAACCAAAAGATTTAAGTGCATGTGTGAGGAAACATCAAGTGCCACCCTTGCTGAAATGGTGACACAGAGGTTTGGAAGTGGCATGGGAAAGAGTAGCAAAGGCTATCCCTGGGCACCCACGCAGGGCACTCTGAGCACAGGCAAGGGCCTATCTTTGCCACCTCCTGCCCTCACACCTCCACCCAGCAGTAGCACATGTTTCGGGGTTCACAGAAATGTCTCTCAACAGCAAGGCCACACAGAGCCACTGAGAAATAAGTGGTGCGGGCCCAGTCTGAGAGCACATCAGATCTGAGAACACACCATGTGAGCAAACACACTAGCACTTCAGCAAATGCCCAATCCCCAAATAATAAATATTTTTAAACTCGACTGAGGTAGACTTCTTGGCCTGCTTCACACTGTAGCTGCCTGGCCCAGGAAGGCAGGTGACATGCATCAGGGTGAAGAAGAGGCCAGGCTGCTCTTCAGCCATCCCACAGCCCATGTCGGGGTGAGACACAGTGCCTGGCCTGCCAGGGAAGAAAAGAAGGCTGAACTGCTGCTGTGAATTTTGCACTGCCACATAACTGGCCTCAGTGCCTTCACAGAAGCAGCCCCACTTCACAAAGCCGTCATCTGTGCTTGGATGTTATCAGCAAGATTTAATGCTGTAAAGGGTGATGCAGCTGCATTATTCCAGACTGCAAAACGCTGAAATACAGCCCAGTGGCTCCTGCTGTGCTGAAAAGACAAACACTGCTGCATGAAAGATACGACATCAAGGCTGCTGTGCCTGAGAAGGACAACAGCCCCTCCCCAGGATGGGAAGCTGTGACAAGCACATTTCAATAGATGCCTCCGCTGCCACAGAGATGGCTACATACACCAGTCTGTTAAACAAGCAAACACATTAGGTGCTAGAACCAACTGTCATTTATCAATTGTTTTCAGTGAGGTTTGGATGGCTTTCTCAGTGTAAAACTGTTTTCTTATCATTTTCTAGGTAATCCTGCAACAGAAACTGTAACTACCTCAGCAAGACCCATGAGGTCGCACGCACTGTTTCTGATGAAGCAATGAAATAAACAAAATGCTCCTGCACACGGCAAAATGTGAGAGTTTTAATGAGTCCAGTGATTCAGTTTGCTTGAGCATCATTCTATCTCTGCCTATGAATATTCAGCCCCACTTGGATAATAAACTAATAAACAAAGCCAGCCCAACAGTTACTATGAAAAGCATGTAACTACTGCAAAATGAAGAGTAACAAAACCCACAAGCCCCCACTGAATTTCAAGAAATACAGAAGCTAGCACATCCAAGTAGGAAGGAAAGAGCATCTGAGGCTTTACCTGCGACTCATTCGTGGAGTAAATGAATAAAATGTTGCAAAATATGATGGAGGTGGCACAGGTGGGACAAAATCTTCAGGGTCTGAAATGCGACCTTGTTCTTCAATTTCTTCTGTAGAAATCTGAGATTCATCCTAATCAAATGCAACTCTGTTAACAAAGCTTCCAACTGAGATCTAACAAATTACTGAACTGTGTAATCTAGTAATAATGTTAGTATGACTGTTTATATCAGGCAGTGCCTTGCACTCACGTACTATGCAGGATCTTCTTGTTGCAAATATCTGTAAGTAACGCAGGGCAGCTGCTATCAAGCAAACTGTGGTGGTGAGAGCATTCAGGGCACAAAGAGCAAAGATAACTTTCTGAAGAACATGAAGATTATGGAAATCAAAAGATTAAATCAAGGTACTTGTAAATGTCAAAAGAAAGAAAAAACAAACACAGAAAACACAAAGATGACCATGACAGTTCTTAGTAAAATATGTGATGCAGACTTCTGCATTCATGACCTCCAGGACTGTAATAATTTGCAAAAGCTTGTTTCACCCTATAGTGTTTCCTGACAGAGATCAAGGAGGCTTTCATTTACTCAGATGTGACTTGTAGGCCACCTATTCATCCAAGAGTGACAGTCTTCCTCTTAGCTTTTCCATGGGAAATGCAACTGTGAGATAATCACCATTAGAGAAATGTTAAAGCTCTTTTATAGCTGAAGAAGATGCAGCCTTGAAGTTGTATTTTAGTAGTTTGTAAGCTAAGAAGGACTGAGACTACCAAAAGAGATGACAGAGGCCTCTAATCATAAGCCTAACCTTAAGCATCTTTACTCAAGCAGTCTCATCTGAACCAAAATGCAGCTGTGATTGCATAAGGCACAGAACGAACAAGAACTCTATGTTGGATCACCTTGAATGCACTGTTCAAGACCCAGAGATAAGCAAAAAACCCCAAACCTTCTATCAGTACATAAGACCACAAGATAACAGAATTTTTCACAATAAAATCATCACTTCAACACTGTTTGACACAATTTCACAACTTTATCAAAGCAGTCATTTTCATCAGCAAACACAGGGTACCTTGAGAAGGACGTGAACAGCACCGCATGACTTCACTGGGTACAGCTTCAGCACATTCTCTTTTTCTGTGCATTTAGCAGGATTAAATTCTTCACAGCAGAAACAAATCTTGGTTTCACCCACAACCACCTTAAAAGAAACAAATAAACCCACTTTTTAAGGTATAAGCTGTTTTACACAACACTTTTAGCTGCATAACACAGAGCATGCATGTTAAACTATATCTGGACCGGCATAGAGACTTACGAAGTCAAATTTGTACAGTTCAGCATGCCCAAGATTAATGCATCATAAAGCTCTATTACAAACATATCTTACCTGAAACAAAACATTAATACACTCAGAACATTTAAATACAACTAATGCTACAGTGACTACTGAACAATTTTACTTTCCAATCTCTTGCAAAGACATAGCAGTCTGGAAATTTTTTGTTGACTGACATATAAACCATGCTGTGTTTGGAGTGGATACATCTTCTTTCATTCATGGGTATATTCTGTATCTCTACAAATGGAATGATATCCAAACGGTAGTTTCAACCCAGACAAACCAGTAAAAGTTATATCTGCATACCACTGCTGTTTACAACTTCCAAATTCATATCATTATCTTAGTTTTCAAGTAGAAATTTAATGTTTCTTTGCCACGAGATAATTGCTTGATTAGCTGCCAAATCATAGTTATAGTGTGAAAGGTTTTCAACCTGCAAAAACACAGAGTAATTCATGATTTCAGGAACATCTTTCAACTGTACCTTATGCTGCTTCCAGCAACAGAGTACTCTAAAATTCCTGAAACATTTAACCACCTTGTCTCAAATAACATTAGCAGCTCCCCATGCTGCTTCCATACATTGGTACCAAGTGCTTACAATCTGGAACTCTCACTGCACTAGGCTGACTTATTAAGGAACCAAAGACAGCCTTCTGTGAAGCACTGAGTGAAAATAAGCAGTTGAAGATCCTTCCATCAATCCTTAAAAGTTCTGCAAAACACAATCATCATTATTACCAACTGATTCTACATCTTCCACTCACTTTCTTCTGCTTCTTACATCACCTATTTGATAAAAATCTTTGCATTATAGCGCAAACTGGATTTTCCTGCAGTAAAAGTGTTCAGAGAATCCAATATGGCTTAACCTACCTTATTTTTTTTCTCTCAAGGCTTTCACTGCAAGGTATGAACATGTCCCAGCCAGCTGGATTAAAGGGGAAAAACTTCCACCCATAAGCTAACGAGTTAGCGCATTTGTCTTTGTCAAATGACTGTAAAAATCCTTTATGCTCATTCTTAAGTGGTCTTTACATTAAAGGCAGTGCATATTGCTGGCAAGAGGAATTTTTTCAAGATATATTTAGGAACCCAATGCATAGAATTAGCTGTGTCTTCAGACGTTTAAGACAGAGGCCAGCTATCAAGTCAAACAAAACCATTTCTGTGCCAATTATGCTCTTTTAAAACCATTCACAACATACCTTCTGGAAGGATTTTACCCGTGAGAGATAAACAACTTATGAAGACTCTAGACCTCCAAAAAGTAAGTATTTATAGACAGAGATAATAAAAATACTGCTGTGAATTTCAGCGAGTTTGTTCACAACTGAATTAACTATAGGTCTGAAGGAGTAAGCTGACTTTTTTAATCCCAACATGCTACATTTTAATTGCCTTACTTGTATCTCAACATTAGAACATTTTGTGGTCTCAACATGCATAAATATATCAAAATATGCATAAATCACTGCTCACCAGATCACATCTCGGTAGACTGGACACAAACTGAGCACCCTGACATCCCAGTATAAATCCAGCCAGGTTCAGCAGCACACAGATGACAGACAGCAGAACAAACAGGTTAACCTGAAATAGCAATGCAAAGTTAACACTAGAGGAAACAGAATTTAGAAATCAGTGCAAGGAATCTATGGCAATGTAAATCTCATCCCCAAACTGAAGATAGGAGTCTCCTCTTCTGGGCAATTTCCAAAACTTGCTCAGATTTCACTGAAGTACTCAAACATGTCCTACCTTAATCTAGAAGACTGTTACTCTGAACACCATTATTATCTCTCTTGCCTTACTCTGTATTAACTGTGCAGTAATAAAATGCATGCAACTACTGAAAAGTGAGCTGCTTTCTGGAGCCATCCAACAAGCTCTATTTATGCTCCAGCCCACTTTAAAATGCTTGGATGAACTTTATAGCAAGCAATTTTCTATAGTTCTCCAAAGTATCATCTGAATTGTCCAGATGCCCTAAAAAAACCACCCCAGTAAAATGGGGAAATGCATGTCAAAAATCGTAAAGCATCTTAGAAGTTTTCAAAACTTTTGAAATCTACTGTATGCCATACCCTTTCACTGAATTCACCTCTCAACACGTCTGAATTATTAAGAAAATGGAAGATGCAATATCCCGTGACAACACTGATCCTTCACAGAATTTCCAAAGCTATACTGCAGCATAAATTAATGAAAAATATTTGTTAAAGTACAGCGAAGACAATTAAGCTTCAGCTTCATGATTTTCTTTCCTCCTGGCTACTGAAGCCTGAAAACCTAGATTCATAACTCAGGCAATACCCTCAGTTTTATAAAGTCCTATAAAACAGCAAGGGCAGGAATAATAGCATCTGAAAAACAACTAGCAGAAGCACTGGATAAAATGAAGTCCTACCTTCGTGTAAGACTTTACAATCTGCAAACCGTGCTTATATGAGACTATATGGATTTTAAATACAAGTCAGAACTTTTCCTCTCCTAAATTCATACAGGCAAAATTTTCCATATAGGAGTTCTATATATCAGAACAGTAGTTTGGAAACAAGTAACAGATTAATGTCAACATGTTTACATTTTAAGCAGTTCTCGGTTCTACAAAACAAGTACTAGCTCTTTCATGTTAAAGATACAAAAGATAAATCCTTGCTAATCTGTGTGCTCAGATGCCTTTGTATGAGAATGGACTGACACTTTTAATTCAGCAATGACAAAAACCTGCAGAAGAGGTGATCTTGTTGGATACAGGCTCAGTTCTGCTCTAAGCAGCTTTACAGCAGTTCCCACAACTAGGCCTTTCCAAACACACAAAGACAGCAACAGCATTACAAGTAAATTTAGCTGATGTACCATGGTTAGCTACCTAGATATCTGGACCGAAAATAAATCAGAGCCATTTCAGCAATTCCATGGGAAAAAAATCACTCCTGAGCTGAAGAACATTATAATGGAAGCTCATTCTTTAACTTACATCTCACTACTAGCAGGTTTTACTCAAACCTGATCATAATGCTTCTCAGTAGAGGAATGGGACTGTGTTAGACATGCTACAATAAAAATTAAGAGGAACAGCGTTTTCAACTAGCTTTACACATATCATAAAAACATACCAGAGGTTTTTTTTAACGTTAGGATGCACTTTGAGTGCTATTTGGTTATCTTCAACAACACAGAATTTAATTTGAAAGCCATTCCTTAGGCAGTGCTGAAGTGAATCATATTCTAAAAAGAAGCCAGTTAAAAAAAAAAAAAAAAAACACAACAAAAATACAGCAACAGCACAAGAGGGGGAAAATCCAAATATCAGTCCTCTGCTTTGGTACAGAATCTGTAAAAAGAAACAAGCCAGTATACAACTGTAAGCATATAAGTAAACAATCCAGACTTCTATTGTAACAGTTTGCAAAATCTGGGATAACTATCATACCGATCTTTCTAAATTAGACGTGTTAAAATCAAATGATAAAAAGGAAATAACCATTATCACACATACTCAAAAGAAGGATGGTCATCTGTACATTTACATTCTAGTAAATTCTAGCAGACATAAATGAAAACTTTCCTGTTTTTTATTATTTGTAGATCGACTTATGACTGCAAAATGTAAACCCATTTAAGATGTAGGACATAAAAATAATTCTTCCAACTACAGTTTGAAAAAAAATGATCAGGGTCTGAGCCACACTTGAGAAGACATTCACATATCTTAGAGGCCAGAAATGAGCATCCAGCAGAACTTGTCAAGAGAAAATACGCTTGCTAATTGTTAGCTAGCATTTTCAGAGAAAGGCTGAGGTTGCAGGCACTGGTGATGGAGGAACCTCACTCTGGAGGTGATCAGGTCAGCATCTCCTGCTCAGGCTGAGTCTCCTGCTCAGGCAGAGTCCCCAGCAGCCAGCTGCCCAGCATCGCATCTGCCTGGGTTCTGCATGGCCCCACAGAGCCTGAGTCCTACCACGACTATCCTCACAGGAAAAAAAATAATTATCTCATGTTCACAGCATTTGGACTGTGTACAGTCAATGGGCACTACCAAGATGGGTCTGGCTCCCTTTTCTTCACTCCCTTCCACCAGCTATTTATACACACAGAAGTCTCCTCCAGACTCACCAGCCCTACCTCTCAGCCTGTCCTTGCTACAGGCCTTTCTGGCCCTATGCTGCACTTGAACCAGTGTGCCTGTGCTGGGGACCACAGAACAGTGCCCAGCACCCAGATATGTCTCAGTAGCGCTGAGGAGCAGGATTCCCTCCCTTGCCTGCTGGCAAGTCTCCTTCTAATGCAGCCCTGGCCTCCTATGTCACAATCACATTTCACTGGCACATGGTCAGCAGCTTCTCTGCACGGGTCCCCAGTGCCTTCTCTGCAGCAGGGCTTCCAACAGAGAGTTCACCAGCACATAATACTGCCTGGAGTGCCTGCGGGGGCAGGACTCTGCATTTCCTCTGACTGAACTTCATGAGACTGCTCTCTGCTCATTTCTCCAGCTGACCAAGTTTGTGTTAATGGCAGCACAACTATCCATTGCATCAGTCACTTGTCTCCACTTTCTACCATCTGTGAACATGCTGAGAGAGCACTCTGTTCCATTGTCTAGATCATTCATTAAGATTTTAAATATCACTGCTGACTGGCCTCTGGTCAGGCTGTGCATCACTGACCACCACCCTCCAGACCCAACTGTTCTTTCAGTTTTCAATCCACCCCACTGTACATTTAACCCACACTTTGCCAGCTGGCTTTATAAATGATATTGTCCTGCAGATGTAAATTTAAAAACCTTCTCCTTCACTACACACCAACAAGTAAAAGCAGGTGGTCCCCTTTATTTCAGTAGAAGGACCCACCCATATGTGAACCAGGATAAACATGCTCCTACATTTAGAACAGGCAAAGACAATTGCACTATTTTAAAAGTCCAAATAGAGGTAACTAGTCTGAACCAAACTGTGTTGACAAAAATAAAAACAACTCAAATTACGGCTTCAGTTTTGCCCACTGCCCCTCATCTTCTGAATGTCAGATACATGGATTGTGAACAGAACAGCTGCAGAAGGTTTTGGTGAACATCTATATGAATTAAACTCCAGGAAATCGAAGTGTATTCTAATGTCAGAGACAGTATCTACTAATCTCTTGCATGGATGACCTTTTCCACATTAAAAACAAAAACAAAAAAAACAAACATTCTGCCCTTTGAGAACCCGTCCAAATGATGTCAGCCAGCCAATTCTGTTTAAGTTAGTGGCACTTTTCTCTTTAGTTTCAAAAGCAGCTGCAGCAGCAGCAGGACAAACATACATGATAAGGCCATGACCCTATAATTTATTCTGCACTGGCAGATTTCTTGCTACCCTGCTGCTGCCACTGTCAAAGCCAATGTCTAAATGCCAAGGAGAAATTACTTTGACTTTTGATATGTACACACAACTGAGGCACAAGCAGGCACTTAAAAAGTAAGTGAAAGGAAAACACTTGCTGCACAGTCAGTAACTCTTATCTGTGCATGTCCTACACATAAGCCTTTTAAGCATCCTTTTAGCAAAATCTAAGTCAATGTATTAACTTTCCATACACACACAGCACCAATAGCAATAATCATACGTAAATTATGTGACCTTACTAATTTCCTATTTGTTGTACCACATGGAGACCTGCAACACACCTACCAGCATAGCATTACGCTGTTGCTAGCAGAGCCAAGATTTTAAGGAATGAGGAATTCAAGTGAACCTAAACAATAACTATTTTGGTATAAACTCTTGATGTGTATGCAAACAAACAAGCAACAGCAAGTTTACACGCCTTCTGAAAGAAGCTACATTTCTTCAGTTGAAAATAAAATGAAAAGTCCTGTGGAAGTAAGGAGTTTTGGAGTGGACAGGAAGAAATCAGCTTCTGTTCAGGCGCAGAATAGCATCCAGCCCAGAACTGTTGATAGCCAATATCCAAGCAACCTCAGGAAAAAAAAAATTCCCTTTCTCCCATGAGCACATTTGGGCAGGCGTGCACAGGAGGAAGCTTCTCCTCTGAAGTAAAGATCAGAGCACAGGCGGCATAGGCTAACTTCTGCAGTCACTTGACAACTGATACCCAGGACAGATAAGTCTCAGACAATGACAAGCAAGGTAAGATTTCAGAGCCAGAGTTTCTCTGATGCTACGTTGCTGAAGACCACGCTGGCCCTGCAAGAAGGTCCATCAAGAGAGCTGATGACAATTCTGTTTTGCCTCACAGCACTCCATCTCTGCAACCTGATATTTGCTTCCCATCCTTTCCTGCAGCCACTCCTCTTTGGACTAATTTTCTCCTGACTGTGGTGCTGGAGGCCTATCATCATCTCTATCTGATGATCTATCCCTATTCCTCCAGAGGAAATCCCACCACCCCCTCTGTCCTCTCCCATCACCTCTGACTCCTACAAGCACCACCAGCACCTCTGCCTCACAGCTGGGAATAAATCAGCCCTTCTACCCAGGCTCCCTGCCACTGTGGCCTCCGATTGAAAGAGGCAGCTGCCCTCCTCTCCTCTCCACGTCACCTCTCCCTCACCCCCAGCTCTCTCTTCTCACTCAGTGAGAAGAGAGCACTTTGTGAATTCACTCAGTGAATTTCATTGGACAGTCCCCTAGAGACTGGAAAGTGATAATAAAAATCAAAAATAAGTAAACACAAGGAGCCCCAAGAAACAGCATCAGCGTGTCCCTCCCACAAGCTCATTCCAGGACCAACATCTCCTGGTGGGCACCTTCTGTAGCACCCAGCTGGAACGTGGTTCCACTGCCAGCTGCCAGAGGGAGAAGGCCGCAAGGCTCACCTCTGCCCCTAACTACAGCCTCCTCTGAGAGCTCCCGGTGCACAACAAGGCAAAGCCAAAGTCTATGCAGAATTATCCCACCTGGGCAAGTAACAAAGCTGTTTGCGAAATTAAATGTGTTTGAGGGATTCCAGAGGGTACTTGGAGCAGAGAGTCTGAAGAAATCATGGAACCTAACGACAATAAAAAAGAAAGAATAAGCCTGTCCTTATTGATGCAAGGGCCTGTGTAGATTGAGGTACAGCCACAAATAACGCTCATCACCGTTAATCCTACAGTTACGTTATGCTGTGACTGTTGAGCACAGACCAAGTTCTCCACACGAACACAACTAAACACTAACAAACTGCTGCAATGCAAAAGGTGCTAATTCATACCTTGTGCCTGGAATACTCCCTACTTCTCAGATTTCAAGCATGGGTCTAGCACACATACCCAACACACCAAATATCTGAGTTCTGCTACAATCTCATACAACCACCTTCATGTGGAAATCAATCCTTTCTGCAAAGCTTATTTGCTACATAAAGGCATTTCTACACTGGGCACCTGCTTGAGCTAGTGCGAGGCGTGCCAGGACAGCCGTGTGATGATGGCTGAGAGCTGGCTCTGTGCTATTTCTGAACAGGCAAAGGCAACAGGGACCTGCTCCAAAAGGCGGCAGAGAGGAAGCCCCGTGGTTCTAAAGCACATTTGCAAGAATCAGGTATGAGAGCCTTTCATGAGAAGCAAAAAGTGGAGGCAGTCACAGCTGGAAATGGGATCTGTTTTAGCCCTGAGTGTGTTCTCCACTTTCATTTATGAACGCCATAACTCAAAGCTGTACGGTCTAACAAGGCACATTACTTAGCTCTTTACGAAACCTGCTTTTGCAACTTACATGGCAGCTGAATGAAAATATTCATTCCAGGAGAAAATATTCAAGATACTAGACCGTGAATGTAATAGAAATGTATCCCAAAATAAATTTGCTTATAGAAACTAACAATCTTTCCTCAATAGACCATAGCCAGTTCAATGTATGACTTCCTGTGAAAGTTAGGTTCCTGTTATTTTTTTAAACTGAAACCCCCATGTACCAGTTAATGCTGGTTTCTTTTCTTTCTTTTTTTCTTTTTTTTTTTGCATTTAATTATATTGCTTTCAAAAATTGTCTATAATTGCAAATATAAAAAAAGAAAAAAAAATCGTTCAGTATCTTGCGGTCTTAGAAAAAATGTGAAAGGGACCTCAGGAAGTCCTTGATGCAGCCTCCTGTTCAGCGCAGGGTCAACTTTGAGATCAGAGCAGGAGTTTAATCTCAGGAACCTCCCCATGTCCTTGCAGCACAACATCCTAGGGCATTCTGTTCCCATCTGTTCACCATCCACCCAAAAGATCATTCCACACAAATTCAAGGATGTGGAAGTTTGCTGCTCCTCTATTTCAGTAAAACCAAAAGGGCCCACAAAGTTTATGCAAGGGAAGCATGAAAGAATTGAAGAGTGAACCTCAAACAAAAGGAAACAACAACAGTAAGTGCTGTAGGAAGAGTACAGAACTCATGTAATACCAAATCAGGCACCATCTGCAAGACTTGGGCATTCTGAGAAAGATGCAACTATATTTATTTTCAAGAAAACATAGCCCATCCAGACTGGTAGGCTGAGATCAGGTTTTTCTTTGTATCCAGAGCAGCAGTACAAAAACTTCCTTTGCTCCTGGAGTACCAAGCAACACACCACCGAGAAATGCAGTCAGAGTCTGTTCTCTGACGCTTGGTACATCTCACTGATGGCCACATGGATACCACACACATCCCAAGGACACACTGTACAGAGACAAAACAACTGCTTTATCCTGGAAAAAGGGCATCAGAAGCGATAGTATAGTGAAAACAAAACCTGCAAAACCAAGAAAACCAACCTTCAAATGCTTTTATGCAAATTCCATTTCTGAGACTTTCAGAGCTACCCAGCTTCAGATTTCACTTACAAGCAGGAACAGTTTACACACCCTGCACATTGATTTTTTCCTCTCAGAACAACGTAATGTCAACTGTATTTGAAACACTAACACTGAATACTGTAGGACAGCAGTGCTTAGTTTAGCTCAGCCTGCCACCAGACACTTGCACAGGACAAACGACCACAGCTTTCAAACCAACTATCTCTAAGATTTAGCAGCACTGCCTCAGAGAGATTATCCCTATTAAACCAGCATTTTCTTGTACCTACACAGAAGGTGTTCTGTGAACAACACCAGCACATCTTGCAGGCACGATCCTCTCCTGCCCTTAACAGTCTCCTAAAAGGATTCCAGGATGCACATAAACTCAGCCTTTCATGGCATCTCACCACTTCAGTAAATATAGCTCTGCAGTCTACAAAAGAGATTCAACAGTACGGTCTGTTTTTTTTCATGGAGAAAGAAGTAGAGTTTTTTAATCAATGACTACTAACAATCTGATAATTCGTCTACATCTTCTGAAAACACTCACGCAACAAGTTTTAATCCATACTCACCAATAATATCATTGGTCTCTTCCATGTTGTTAGCCCTATGATTCCAGATAAGATTACCTGTAACATTAAGAAAACAGCATTACCAAGAAGGTAATGTTCAGAAAACAGTGTTCAGAAAACGCCGTATTTACACAATATTTGCCACTGCTCTGATGGAAAGTATTTTGGAGTGCGAGAGCAGTGCTGAGATGATGCGGGGCACACTCTATAGCAGATACTCAGAGCCTGTGTTGACAAGGTTCTTCACTCGAAAGAGCACCCCACGGGAAAACACAACTGGAACTGAAATTTTTATCTACTGTTTTGCTTCCTCCCAGAAAACGTCCAGAAAGTCACACCAGCAATTCCCATCTCATCAAATGCCAAAAAAAATTAATTTCAACCAAGGACATGTTTTCCTGCTACCCAGCCAGAGAGCCAGCATGCACACAAGGAAAGAGAAAGCAGAAGATCCCCTCCGCAGCAGGTGCTGTTAATCAGACCTGTTGAACCATGGGCTGTCCCCAGTGTCTTCATATGGTAGCAAGACAGTTAAGGAAGGAGAAAGCTCTGCTGTAGAATTGAAGCAAACCACGCACCAGAGACTCCCCACTGGACGAATGGGAACCAAAAGAAAAGGCAAACACATTTTTCAGCTTGTCCTGGGTGCAAGCACGAATTACCCTTAGTTTGGGAGCCTTTGTGACTAAGCCAACTCAGACTGCGCTCCCACCCCAAAGCCAAGCAGGAACACAAAGGGGAAGCTGCCCACTAATGTTTTTAACAAATCCCTCCAGCCGCTTCATTAACCTGACATGACTGATCTGACCTAGCGTAACAGGCATACATGACTCGGCCAAAACACCTCCCGGTATCACCACTGCTGTTGCAAAAGCACGTACATAACGCTGCAGTTTCATAACAAACATTTTTTAATTCTCTGAGTGCAAAATAGACACGAGTTTTTGTAACAAAGCACACCAATACTTATAAGAATTGGTGTTTTCCCTTAGGGACACCAACACTGGTTTCATAATGATTAAGATTTAAGATGTATGGAAGGAATGCCTTCCTCAGAGTGTCTTTCCTCCATGCATCACAAGAAGGACGCTGCACCTAAAACGAGAAAAAGGCCATATACATATACATACCCAACGCCAGCCCTCAGCAGCCTCTAGCATCCCACACTGCCTCTGGGATGAGACGTTTCACTCACGCTGCTATGCTCAAAAGACACTTCTGGTAATTTTTTTTAAGGCTGTATATGTTACCGTTCCAGAGCCAGCATGAAAAAAAAAGATCTTTTTTTTTCATTATTAAAGTAATTGGGAATTTCCAGCTTACATGTGCAGCTTCAGAACATTTTTAAATCATAAGCACAGTACTGTTCACAGAGTTAAAAGCTCGCAGCTGCCAGAGATCTAAATAAACTCTGATTTGGAGCGAGAAATAAAAGCGAAGGAAAGCAGAAAGGTAAAAGAAAAACGCGAGCGCAGACACCACGCCGCCATCTGGGCGGCTCGGGCTCCAGCCCGGTTAAGGCTGCCCGCGCTCCGGACGTGCCGCCCGGCGCCTAGCCGCACGCCGCTCCGGGCTGCGCTGCGCTCCGCGGAGAACTCACCCGAGGCCCGGGCCCTGCCCCGCCGCTCGGACAGCGGCTGCTGGCCGCGCACTATGCGTGAAGGCGCAGCCTACAGCGGAACGCAACAGGAGAGGGAAGTCCCGGCGCTCCTTACAGAGCCGCCAGCAGCGAGCCCGGTGCCCGAACACGCGCCTCGGAGCGAGCGCGCACCGCACGCGAGTCCCGTCCCGCCGCCCGGTGCCGGGCACGTACCGAGGAGCCGGCCCAGAAGGGACACGCGTTCTTCACCTGCGGGGCGCCGCTCAGCGATAGCGCCCCG
>NW_024884833.1:6951068-6988071 GCF_019232065.1 Centrocercus urophasianus | reverse complement strand
GGGGGGGGGGGGGAAGGAAAGACCCAGAGCAAGATGCAACAAAAAGCAACTCACGTGTCCCCTTAAAATCCTCAACTTTTTGACTGCATGTGACCACATTCTCTGCAGAGCTTGCGCTGTCTTCATTGTCACAGGATATGGTCTGTTCAGGGACGCCGTGCATCCTGGTCTTTTCATCTGTTTCTACCACTCCACATGGTTATGTAATTCTAATACAATAGTGGCCTACATACTAGAACAAATCCTGCTGTTCGTTTCGCACAGAAATGCATCAAAACCACAGCAGGGAAATCTACTCAGAGTTTTAGCAACTCTCGCTGTAAGAGGCCTCAGGGAAAGAAAGAAAGAAAAAAAAAAAGACTACCCCCTTGATTTTTAAAATAATAGGGATAGTTGTTATTTTAAGTGTCAGAAACAGATCAAAACATAGCAAGCTACTCTTTTTACAAGCACATTTTGGTTCCCTCCCATCACGAACATATCTGAAACTTTAAAGAAACAGGGTACTAGCAACTTTTAAGACAAAGGCACAGAGAAGCACAGTGAAGCTTACTTGAAAGTTACATTCTGATCATAACACTGTATAGCAAGAATTACCACTTGACTCCATTATTTTGCATTTTGCATTTTAAACTGTGTTTAACAGCCTCTATCAAGTCTCAACAATTTAACTACTGGACCCACGAAGTCCTTAGGCAGAAGTAATTGTAAACATGCAAGTAATTCCTTCACCTGCACATGTATAATTAGATTTGAACACTTCCAGAACTAACATTTAAAAATATCCTGGGGATATGACTCTAGCAAGAAAAATAGAAACAACTTGCTAATAACCACGAGTAGCAGATATTAGATGTCTGATGGAACAGGAAGTAAAATTGTCTTAATAAGCTGATCATATAGCCCAAAAGATGACTTTACTGGAAGATACGTCAGGCTATCATTTCCATCTACTCCATACAAAGGGTGTGAACTTAAACCCTAACCAGAGTTTTCCCGCAGACTTCATGCAAGTCTCACAGGCTGTTTAAAATGTGAAACAGACAGGAACATATAGCAACACACAGTGCACTACGCAACACTAAGTGAAAAACCCCATCTACAAGTTGCGTTTCTTCTCCAGATGGGTAGTTCTAACTGCTGAAGGTGAACAACATTCAATTGAGAAACCTGGAGTTGAAGGTTTTTCCCTCACAGGATTGAATTCTGCATCCTGTGTTTCAACTGTATCCTGCCAATCTTTGGCAATTCTTTGCACTAGCCAGCAGAAGTACATCACACAGAGGTTTGTGCTGTTCAGCAGCCTCTGGGTAGGCCTCTGCTGCCAGAGCACCTGAGTGGATGGAAGACTTGGCACTGCAGCCTGGTCAAAACAGTGGAGAATCTTCATCAATGTATCTAAAGCAAAATAATCATTCTGCAGAACAAACTCACATTCAACACTTCTAAAACCACATTTTCATCTATTTATTTAAAGAAAAGTGTCAATAAGAAGAAACAAATGTAAAGATGTAGTGGAGATGCCTCTATCCCTGTCCTTGCTCACCTGTTCTCCTCACTGCCCTGACAACGCTTCCACAGCACTCTAAACTCTGAATTTAAAAAGTAGCATGAAACAAACATCCCCATTTCCAGACAGGGAAGATGTGGTAAAGAAAAACAGCAAAGCATTCACCATAAGTTAAGGTCTTTATAACAACAGCCTTTCTTCTTTGGTTTTGGTCTGTTCTCTCCTCTAAAGGAAAAGGAGAAAGCAGATGGATTTTCTCTAGCAACACTTACAAGAGTAATGGGAATAAATAAAAATCTAGCAGTCTAGAAATATCACCACAAATGTAAGAATTTTTTCTTGCACAGTCACAACAGCAGCTTTCAAGTGGCCAGTGAGTTAAGAGAAAGTTGCAGCCTTATGCAATTGGATTTCATTTTGGGAGAAAACAATTTCTGGAGGATAAGAATTCTTCAATTTGACTTTTCTAAGTGAGATGGAAAGCTATTCTTAATCTTTTTTAAAAACAAAACAAAACAAACAAACAAACAAAAACCACTGGCCAAGCAGATCCATGATACCTGCATTTAATTATACAACCAGCACTCTATTTTTACTTTACCTGCATGACTCTTTGCAAAGACTAAAGGAGACTAACCAAGGCCTAGCTACACACTCAGCACAAGATTACAAATGCAAGCATAAGCCTATGACATTTCACATCTACCTGATATTTATAACAATACACATTTTAAATTGAAGTTCCTTTTGGGAGGAGGAAAAAAAGAAAAAAAAAAAAAAGCATTCAATTCCAAGCAGCAAACAACACCTTGGTTCTCTGTCTGTTTAGACAGTGAAGAGTTTGTGAGTCCTGCAGGGATAAGTAAACTAAAAACTAAACAAGACAACCTGTCCTGAAAAACTGTTAGAAGACAAAGAGAGCTTCCAGAATTCTGCAGAGCAACTTCAGAATTTCACAACATTCTGATAACAGTGTGTGATAAGAGCAGACAGGTGGTGATGTATCATAGCTGTTTTGATATGTTCGCAGCATGCCTGGCCTCTAAGGCTGTAGATTGTAAAAGATGATTACAAAAGGAATCATGTAACATAAACAGTGTATCCAGAGCCTACCAAATGTTTGTAGTAACCACAGTGAACAAATCACCACAAAGTCTGAAAAGAAATGGCATTTTCATCAAGCATTTCCCCATGCAGTAAGGATGCCACTCAAGCCACTTTGAAGTAAGAAGGCTCCAACTTAGTTATTCTCATCAAATGCCTGCATATGGTAAGGAAGATCTATGATCAGAATCTAGAAGGATGGGAAACACCATTTATCCATATATCTTTTATAATAAAGCTAACAGAGCAGTTGCTCAGAGAAGCTGTATTGCCCCACCCCTGGAAATATTCAAGGCCAGGCTGGATCGTGCCCTGGGCAGTCTGAGCTGGTGAGTGGCAGCCCTGCCTGTGGCAGGGGGCTTATTTAAAGTACCCAACCCACTACATGAAAACAGCCATTTTATAACAGTAAATGTCTCACATTAAAGTAAGAAAAATGATAGAAAATGGTTTGGAAACAATAACCACTTGGAGTAACTCTCAACTGTTCTTCATCAAGGCACAAACTCTTTTTTTCCCCCAAGTCACGAGAAAGAAATTCATAAAACGGACAACTCTACATTAAAAGATACTCTGTATTCAGGATCATCAGTTCTACTTTCACATTTGAGTAAAATTAAGATGGCTGCTATCACCAGGACACAGGAGCTTTGAAAAAAAAAAAAAAAAAAAAAAGCAATCCCTGTCACTTACTATACGTGCAAGAATACCTACAGTTCAGCACTGAAGTGACATTCTTTAAAAAAAAATTCTTTCATGTGGAAAGAAGCAGTATACAACAATTCTTTCCTTTCCAGTTAAAGTCTATTAACAGAATCGTGGAATCACCAAAGCTGGAAAAGATCTCTAAAATCATCTATTCCAACCATTCTCCTACCACCTATGCCCACTAACCATGTCCCTCAGTGCCACATCTGTACCCTTTTCTGGAACACCTCCAGTGTTCCACCACCTCCCTTGGCAGCATGTGTCAATCAGTTATCACTGTTTTGGATCAGACGTTTTTCCTAATATCCAATCTAATATCCAACAATTTCATTCCTAATTTGCCTCATTTCTCCTCATGTCCTGCCTTTGGGTTTCAGGATGTAAAGTCGCATGTTGTGCGTGTTACAAAAATGTACTCTGCCACAGCGTATAGTAACTTGTCTTGTAACAAGTGAAGTGCACAGAACATGTGTATTATTAGATTTCTTACGAGGAATATTTTCACAAAAATGCATTTAGGTGTTATAATCTTAAGGGAAGGGTTATCTAAAAAGAATTGTTTAAACAGGTATAAATGAAGCATTGTTGTGCTGATGATGGACACTATCTCACTCTCCCTCCACAAAGGAACAGGGGTATAAAATATAATGAAAAAAGGCTCAAAATTAAGAATAAGGAGATCACTCACCAATTATTGTCATGGATAAAACACACTCAGTGTAGGAAGACTAATTTATTCCTTATTACTAACAGATTAAAGCAGTGAGAACTAAAGGCAAACAAAAACACTCTCCCTTCCCAACCCCACCCTCTCATACCTCATTCCCAGGCTGTGCAGGAAAACAGGCAATCAGGGCTGCAGTCAGATCACAGTGTTTGCTGCTGTTGCTCCTTCATGGTCACTCCCTTTCCCCGCTCCACTCAGAATCCCTCCCACAGGATGCCATCCTTCCCAAAGTGACCCTGAGTGGGCTTCCCACAGACTGCAGCTCTCTGAGCACTGCTCCAACGTGCCTCTGTACCACAGGGCTCACCCTTCAGGGGTGGATTTCTCCAGCATGGGTCACTCCAGCCCTCCTGCCCCACCCCTCCATAGGTTGCAGCTTCAGCCCAGAGCTTCTCGTGCAGGGGCTCTGGCCTCTTTCAGGCCTTGTCCACTGCCATATCATAGGCTCCACCATGGCTGCACATGGAGATCTGCTCTGCATGGTACCCACAGGCTGCTGGAGGACAGCCTGATCCACCATGGGCCCCTCCTGGGCTTCACGGGGAGCCCATGCACATGCTGCTGCTTTTGCACTGACCATGGTGCTTGCAGGGCTGTTTCTCTTGCATTTACTTACTCCTTTTTCTCACTGCGTCTGGCGCAGTGTTTTAGCCCCTCTCAAATACATTATCTCTGAGTATAATCAACATCACTTATTGCTCAGCTCTGTCCAGCAGCAGGTCTCTTTTAGAGAAGCTGAAGCTCTGATCTAACAAGAGACAGACCACCTGCTGCCAAAACCTGAATGCATAAGCCCAGTGCAAGCATAAATTTTCTAATCACTTCTTCAGATTTGATACATTGAACAGTACTGTACAAAAACCAGCCCCTTAAGATACTCACAGAGAAGTTGCTGAAATACCATCTGGATGAGTAAAGTGATCAGAAAATGGTTAATGGCTGGACCCAGAGGGCAATGGTCAGCAGCTAGAGGCCAGCAGCAAGCAGAGTACCCCAGGGGTCAGTAAATGGGTCTAGTCCTATTTAACACTTCAATTAATGATCCGGAGAATGAGGCAGGGCACACCCTCAGTAAATATATTGATGACAGAAAACTGGTGAAGTTGCTGATTCAACAGAAGGTGGCAACTTCTTAACTCTCATCTCCGCCCCTTCAGTCTCTTTTCCATGTTCTTCCCTGCTTCCTTTCCCTTCTCCACTTATCAAGTGGCTACCTTATCAAGACATTTTCCCTTATATCCTAAATTTTAACTGTTTCCCTCCCTGAGATTGTATTTGATAAGATTTGGGTGGACAGTTGAGTATTGTAGTCATATGTGTTTAACACATTCTTCTTACAGCTCATTAGCATACAGAGGAGTGTTAACTTTAATATTAATGTCATGGTTAATAAAGCAAAAGGTCTCACGCTGTGCAAAACAGCCTTCAAGATTCTGTGCTGTAACATTACATGCTTATTTCTACAACTTCAAGCCAAAAGAGGACCGTCCTGCTCCTGTAAGACTCTCCTTTTACTGCTTTTTATGCCTACCTCACAGGTTTCCATCCTGAAGGTTTTCACATGAGATAAGCAAGCATCAGTGCGAAAAACCCACAGACTAGGACTGTTCAGCCTGGAGAAGAGGATGCTCGGGAGAGATCTTAGATATGAGTGTGTATAAATACCTGAAAAGAGGGTCCAAAGGGGACAAAGTCATGCGGTTCTCAGTAGAGCTCAATGCACAGACAAGAGGCAACGAGCACAAACTAAAACACAAGAGGTTCCCTCCAAACACCTGGAAATACTTTTTCCACCATGCATGAAAGGGAGCACTGGCACAATCTCCCCAGAGAAGCTGCAGTCTCCTCCCTAGAGATCTTTAGAAGGACATGGTCCTGGGTAGCCTACTCTGGATGCCCTGCTTGAGTAATGAGCTTGGACCAGATGGACCCACAGATTCTCCTTCCCACCGAAGCCATTTTGTGATTTTATGAAACAAAACTGATTTTTCATGCAAAATAAGTGATGACTTGAAAAGTTTTTCTTAATCATATTTTATTGAAAAGTTACAGTATTCATTAGTTATGGTTTGTAAATTCTGTCTGCAAAAGCACTGGCAAACACCATGTGAGTACCACAAGCCCATTCTAGGCATTCAAAGAGCAATCTCTACTTCTTAAGTTGCATGAAAACTTTTGAAACTATCAAATAAAGAACGTTTACTGATGGTGTAAATTTTTTTGACATTACTGCTTTCAGGAACAGTCTGAAGCCAGTAAGACAGCAATGCCCATGGCCATTGCTTTACACTGTGCTCAGCAATATTTCGTTATGGATTCTGCTTTACTCCTTCTTCAAAATTATCCGAGCCCAAATCTAGTCAGCTGCAGAGTAGTTCGGGCCTCTGAACTTCAAGGCAATAGCCTTTCCACCGAAACACTGGCAAAAGAAGCATGCACACAGACTTCCTCTTTGTCTATCAATGGAAAGCTTCATACCAAAACCAGCACGTGAAACAAGAAAACAGGAACAAACTTTCCCATATTTAGAAAGTTTTGCCTGGCTAATAGATGGGGCAAAAGGTTTTGAGGTTGCAGAACTTGCATTCATTTCCACACCTCTTGTGTTACCAACTCTCCAAACACCCTCCAGTCTGAAATCTGAACTAGAGTCCAGAGCTATTTCAGAACTCAATAGATCAAGGACAATAGAACTGTTCATCAGGCTACTGGGAGCGCTAAGCACCGAACACATCCATGTCCCATTTATACTGTTGCCCTGCAATTAACATTCACACTGCACCACCACAGATCTTCCAGTAGATAATTTCTATTAAAAAAAAAAAAAAATCCAAAGAAGATTAGGAAAAGCTAGATATATGCACAACACCTTGAGTGATCCAGAGCTTTGACAAGTTGTGCTCTTTTTAATTCAAAAGTAGTAGCATTTTGATTTCAAGTATAAAAACTCCTGAACAAAACCAGGGAGGTTCTACATACAAGAATCTGTGCAATGCATGCATTAGTCTCATTTGGAAAAAAATATTTACTGCTTTTCATGGGGCTTTTTACATGTCAGTGCCAATAGGAAAATTGTTTAAAGCCTAAGATTCACTGATTATACTGAAGTTTCAGAAAGGCCAACCACTTTGAGGTGACAAAAGAAAAAAAAAAAAAAAAAAAAAAAGAAGAAAAAGGTTTTTTTCCAAAAGTATTCTGAGTTCAGGTCACCTTACAAATAGCCAATAAATACCCCACATATTTTTGTTTATTTGTTTGTTTTCTTAAGGTGCTTTCTTCTGCTCCGGCTCACGAAGGTTTCTGTTTCACCGGAAACGAGCATCCTTAGAAGGAATTCAAGCTGACGAGTCGTTTCTGCAAAATGTCGACAGCCCATGCGAGCTAACAAATGACAGCGCCCAGCCGCACTGCGAGCCGTACGCTCAGTTAACCCGCAGAGCCACTAGGTGGCGCAGTGGCCCTGTAACAGAGGCCCGCGCGGTTCACTTTCTGCGCAGAAAGTTGAGCAATTGCTCTGAGGAGCGCAACCTCAGACTGTCACTTTTGCACTGTGCTGTTGCCGTGAAGAGCAAGGTTTGTTATACTATTTATGCATCAGAGTATGTTGGCATTTCTGTGATTTTCAGATAGAGTCACAGAATCGTGTGAGTTGGAAGGGACCTGTAAAGGCATCTCGTCCGACGTCCCAGCACTGAACAGGGACACCTACGGTGAGATCAGGTGCTCAGATTCCCATCTGGCCCGACCTTGAGTATCTCCAGAGATGGGGCATCCACCAGCTAACTGCTCAACCTGTGCCAATGCCTCACCACTTTTATTGTAAAAAACTTATTCCTTACGTCCAATCTAAATCTCCCTTCTTTCAGTTTGAAACCATTTCCCCTTGTCCTGTCACCACTGATCCCTTTTTTTTTTTATAGCCCCTTTTTGGAACCTGACATTCTGCTGTCATATCACCCAAGAGCCTTCTCTTTCCCGGGCTAAACAGCCCCAGCTGGCTCAACCTGTCCTTGAAGGTGAGGTATTCCATTCTTTCCATCAAAAAAAGAAAAGGGGGAAAAAAAAAATCATCAGCAAAATCAAGATCCTAATGGACCTCAGTCACAAAGATGCAATTTTTCATTGATCTGGAAAAGGCAGGCAAAACACACACCCAGGAATTTTCTAAAATCCATTGATGTGTTCACAATACCTGTGACCTATGCCAGCAAGAATGAGAGTTATTTCTTTCAATTCAGTATCTGGAAGCTAGGATGATATGGTTTCTTAAAAACTACGATGCTTTTCCCACGAGTATGTTTTCAACAGCTGTCTGCTAGTAACTGTTCAAGGGGGTGACTGTAGAAGCAGTCACCTGAGCTCCTGTGATGCAGCAGGTCCTTATTTACCACCATCAAGAGGGAAAAAGAACAGAAGCGCTGAGAAGAACAACAGAAATATACATACAAGGCAGAGTATAACAGATTCAGAACACAAACTCACCATCCGTTTACAGCCTTGGCAGGTTACACTTACTATGAATGTACATGCAAAAGTTCTAAATTTGCCTGGGATGGGGTTGAAGAGGTGAGCAGAGTAGAATATGCATGTTACAGCTGAATTCTATTGAGCTTCAATACGTGTATGTGTATCAAAGTGTAATATCCTTACAGTCCTTTACAGAAAGGCTGGTTAAGCACTGGAATAGGCTTCCCAGGGAGCTGGTTGAGTCACCATCTCTGGATGTGTTTAAAAACTGTTTAGATGTGATGTTCAGGGACATGATCTAGTGGAGGATTGTCAGAATTAGGTAGTATGGTTAGGTCATGGCTGGACTCAGTGATCTTTAAGGTCTTTTCCAACCTGAGCGATTCTACAGTTCTATGATTCTATCCCATTACAAACAGTAACCTATCCAAGAAAAAAAAATCAGACATTGTAAATAGAATGCAATAAGCAAGATTCACAGGTCATGCCTACTAAAAAACCTAAACACTCATAGAAATACAGCTTAGATCTCTTTCTGGAGCAAGTCCTCTTCCAAAAGTATCTTTTGCCCAACAACAGTTCAGTCATTATCCCACTGAAATCACACTGCAATTGTTCCAGTGTTTCCCCCAGCAGGAAGCAACCAATTGTTCAAAGTCTATGCAGAGAACAGCTTCAATTCAAATACAAAATTGCCATTTTGGAGAAAACACATCTCATTTCCTTTAAAAAAAAAAAAAAAAAAAAGAGCAAAAATGTTGAAATTATTTCCTTCATTTTTCAGAAAGCAATTTCTGCCTATTGAGAAATAATAACTCTTTGGCAACGAGCATTTTTCCCACCAAAGTTTGTTTTTTGCTTTTTGTTTTTCATGTTGCTTCGGAGGAATAACAGAAGGTGTTTTGTCTGTTTGTTCTGTCTGTTCTGGGATCACAGCACTGCTCAGTAGATGTACCTTGGAAATATTAACTTACTCTCCCACAGGCATTACAGGTTCTAAAGGAAAGCACAAACCTCACCTTTCTGCTTGGCACACATTCAGTCTTGCAATAAAGAGGTTTTCCCTACTGCCTCTTTTCAATAACAAAGAAATCTTTCAGCACATAAGAAGCTGAAAACAAAGTAATTTCAGTTGAAGATCAAAATTAATCTAATTAATCTATGTTAAAAGCAGCTACAGCTACATCAAAGACACTTGTGCATGCAGGGTGTAAACCATCGTTTTCCAATCTGGATATATCCTGTTTTTCTTCAGTTTCCTGGACTTTCACACAGCACAGAATAACATGTTGCATATAACACAGAGCATGTATATAACATGCTCTCGTGGTTGGCGACCCTGCCCATGGCAGGGGGGTTGAAACTAGACAATCGTTATGGTCTTTTTCAACCCAGGACATTCTATGATTCTATTTTTTCTCTGTACACACTACAAAATAGCAATGCAACTTTCAGTTTGCCTAATCCAAAACAGCTCTAGAGGTTACCTGATTTAATCACGTCCATTCACTTTACCTGTAAACTCTACAGAACCTTCTGTTTGCACTGTTTCTGCGCTGCCTCTTGCTTAAGATGCCCACTGCCCAAACACACACAGTCTGAGAAACAAAGCACACAAGCAGCTCGTGCACGAACCAAAAGTTCAGCAGGACACCTTTTACTTGGCAGTCATAAAAAAACGCTTGTTCTGATGTGGCTCAAGTTTCACTGGGGAAGTGAATGGAACTCAACAGCTCTAAACAACGTTTCATTATGCTAAGTAGCGTATACGTCTTTTTTTAAATTTAACTGTGAAAAAAGTAAGTGCAGCTGCTGTAACTGAAGTGCCCAGCTTGAGGACCAGTCACCCTGTGTAGTCCAGGTATAACTTTTACGCTTCCATCTTTAAACAAAGAATTTGAAAGAAAAAGAACAAACATCATTTTTACTGTGTGATGTAGAAGGCAGATAACAATTTTTATTCAACTTCAGTGAAACACCTACTGGTACTATTTCTGAATGCTCCTGCTACTTTTACCTATAGTAGAACAGCAAACCAAGCACTGGAAGCAACCATCTCCAGCATCAAGCAACTACCAGTTGAGAAAGTGCATTTCTGCTATTCCATTGTCCTGACAGACTCTGTGACTGCATGAACATCTTTATTTATCAACTAAAACTCCCAAATCTGAGAAAAAACAAGCTGATTACCCATCTAATGCTTCACGTAATTCTTTTTTTTTTTAAAAGGTCAATTCATTGCTGGTATATAAACTAATCAGGTCAGCATTTTCATTTAATAATCTACTCATAATGCAAGACAACTCAAATAATTGTAGAGTTGTTAATTTCTGAGCTCAGTCCCAAACCATTTCAGGTTTTCCTTCCCTGCTAAGATATCTAGTTTCCTTTTTCTAATTCTTATTTATAGAACGATGCATCATAGTCTTACAGGCATTCTACTTTTGTGTGAGTATTCCCGTTGCAGTGCAATCATGTTTGATCATGTTTGCTTTTCTTTTTGGGCTGACAGAAATGAACCTTACTATGGTTATGTATGGTGTAGAAGTTTTAAAAGTACATTTAACTACGCTCTAAATCTACATACTACTACTACCACAGCTGTCACGCAAAGCAGATTTAACACACACACACACACATACAAATACAGTAAGAAGCTTTGAGTGTCCAGACTTCTGCTAAATAAAAAAAGTTAAAAACTGAGGTTTTTTTCAATTGCCAATCAAATCGCTGCAAAACAAACAAATAAATAAATAAAATTTAGTAGTTTTGAGTAAAGTCATAATTTCAGTACCATTCAGATACATATTGCCAATAATCTGTTCACCTTGTTTGTTAGCCAGTTCTTACAGGGTTATTAATTTCATTAATCAGCATACAAAAAACTATTGCTGATCTTGCTTCAAAGCAGATTCTTACTTTTTTGATATTCCACCTCTCAAAAGGATTTCAACAGTTCTAGTGATACCATGTGGATCTATCCTCCTCTTCTTCCTTCAGTCACCTTACTCCTGATCCTAAAGCCTTAGGCAACTCACCTCTCCCTTTCAAGACAGCTCAACAGCTTTCTCAGTCATACCAGAAAGCAGTACTGAAGTTCACTCCTCAACTTTAACATATCTTGCACATTCCCAACATGAGACCTAAATCTGCTGCAAAAGAAGCTCAGTATTTTACATATGGAATCCATACAATGGCTCTTGCATTGTAAGGGCCTTAGGTCTGTAAATCTCACGTTGACATACACCTCGAGGTGCATGTGGAAGAATAGGGAACATGCAGTCAAAAAAAAATCACTTTGTTTCATCCGAAACTGCTCCTGCTGCATCAACTACCATGACGTAAAGGGTTAAGGCAGCTACGCCCAATTCGCAAAGCACATTCTGAATCCCTTTGCTCACAGCACAGCTTCATCCTCAGGACCTCCTAAGGACTACAACTGCTTTGTCACACACAAATGGTAAGCATAAATGATACCCTCAACTCTGAATATTCTGGGCCACCCTTCATCCCATACAAAACTGCGTTACAGTGAAACTCACCACATACCGGATCACACTGAAAAAAACACTCTGAGATAAGAAAGCAATACAGGGGAAGTTGAAAATGGAAACATTTCAAGTATTTTCCATTCCTCTTTCCCAGTCCTTCGGTGAGGGAGGATGCAAAGCTGAAGCATACCATGCAGTTAAAGACTAGCACATGACTTCATTAACATCTAAACATATCGATAGTAAGAACATTCGAACACTTCCAACTTACGTAGAAATCATTCCATCGGGATTTCTTATAACTTTCAATGCATAAACAACCACAAGGAGGGCAGGAAAGGAGGAACGGTGTGCAGTGAAGTCAAGCACCTCTTTTTTCTGTAGTATTAAGATAGCAACTTCTATTTTGTTGACTTGTTCCCAGAGCACTAATCTGAGTTCATCTGCAGCCATTCGTACCTCACTTGAAAGGATGCCAGCAAAAGAATTTGGAACTGCAATCGTTAATGCAATCTCTCAGCTCAGTCAACACTTCTCACACATATAACATCAATGTAAGAAAGTTCAGGCATCTCTCTACGTGTTAAAAGAAAGCAAACCATCTTGCTGCTACAGAATAGTGCTGTTTCCGCTACAATGCGCATTGTAATGCACAAAGGATAAACAGACCAGAATGGAATCAAGTGAGTGACAGAGTAAATTTTATTCCTTCTTTCACAACTACTAGTGTCTTATATGGGCTTTGAAAGAACTAGGAAAGAAAGGAAAAAGAGTCCTGCACATGTGGCTACAAGGAAATGACAGGTCTTAAAATCAATAAGAAAAGCTCCATTCAATTATCATTTATAACACACCTCAGTTTAGTAGCAACTTCACTTTCAACCAAGATTCAAAATAGAGTTTTCTTCTTGCAGTTTGATCCATGTACCAGAACATTTTACACCCAAGGGCTTTCTAACACACCAAGCAAAAGCAAAAGCAAAGCATGATTAAGTGCTCTGCTTCTTATTAACCTCCTTAGGAAAACAAAACAAAACAACAACAACAACAAAAGTACTTGTCTATAAGCTAACAAGCCTTACAAGAAGACAAGAAAAATGAAATCCATTTTCAAACCATCATGACCCAAGAATTTGAAGTTCATCCTTACTGCTGCAATAGATGTTAGGAAGGTATCCACTAGCATCTACAAGGTAAAGCAAGAAAAAACACTTTAAAAATAATATAAAATAAAATTACTACAAGAGGCAGAGAAGTTTGTGGATAAAACTTAACAAATGAAATTGTACAGTTTTACACCACAGTACTGTTAAAAGTAGAAAGGCATCACAATAACCTATCAAAGGAAAAGCCACACAGAAAATGTCAAACCTCCTACTCATAGCATCCCTGTACGTCAGAACAGATAAGTATCTCTCACAAGCCCAAGGCCCTGCAAATACTGATGTACCAGCAGTACTCTGATCCAGGGTTTTCCACATTTAATCAAAAGCTTGACAAGTGTGTCTGAGGCACATGACAGAAAGCCTCCCTGTCTTCTTCCTCCATCTTAAATATTCTTATACTTCAAGTTTATTGGGCACTGCTTATGAACGGGTAGGAGAGTACAACTGCCAAAGCAGAAGAGAGAGCACAGGCACTGGGAAATGCCAGCAGGCCTCCATCTGCAATCAACACTTGGTCCATAAAATCATGACCTTTTGCAGCCTGACCTCCAGTAATACACCAACCACACTGAGGTGAAGCGCACACAAGAATTACTCAACTCAGTCAGCAACTGAAGAGAGTTTCTGCCAAAGGGTCAGAAATGACATCACCCACTTTGATTCCAAACAGCAACACACTTCCAGGAAATCTGAACTGCTGGAAAATAAAAATTTAAAGCCAAACCGTAACCAGGTCCTCAAACAAAACAATGGCAGCGCAGACTTGCACAGAAATAGGATTTCGGATGGCATCCTTTAAGGAATGTGCACAGCCACCTTTTCCAATCAGCTATGCCACTGTCACATCAGTTGTTTAAAAATATTCCCACTCGACTTTATGAGCAGAGGAATCAAAACCACTGACCACTTTTTCCTACTTCTGCAACACAAATCTACATAGGAGAAAAAATACAGTAAAATGTTATTCATTCTGCTCTGCAACTCTGCAGAAGGTCTCTGAAACACTGGACAGAAGAATCCTCAGCCATGACCACTAAAAGAAATGCATATTATCCAGCAGATTTCTGCAGTGCTAGGACACAGAAATAAGTGCAATCAGTGCCAAGCGCTGACCCTGGCAGCAAGTTTTGCAGCTATGTCAAAGGCCAACAATTTGTCTCAGAATGCTCTGTTTGCGAAGCTTGGAATGACAGCCTATCTGGACATCCTGCATTCTCTCCAAAAATCTCGTATGCATTATGAATCTTAAGGAGCGAGTGTCTGAAATACCACATACAGTGTATGTATACGCAAAGGAATCCTGTTACGATGAATACTCTCACCTTAGGAAACTGAGTAAATAATAGAAAGGAGCATCATTTCTTAGTTGTAATAAGGTTTGGTTACAGCAGGGGTTTTGCAAAACTTTCGTTTTTGGATACTGTATTTTATTTATGTTGTTTTGGCTTTTTTTTTTTTTTTTTCTTTTTAAAGACATATTTATCTAAACAACGGTTATGAAATACTAAGACAACACTGCTTATCAACTCTAGAGACTCCACCACCACAGTACATAAAGATACCGCTCTGATCAACAGGGCACGACAGAAGGCACAAACACACACACCTTGGAAGCTGCTGACGATCACCTATCTACAGAATTAACTGAAGGCCTTGAAGGAGCACTGTAATCTTTGTTTTATTTCAAGTCATTGGATGGAGATGCCTGGAGTGTTCATGAAGGTATATCCACTACTGTCTACTGAGTTAGATGATACTTCATTCTTACACAGTATTAAGAGTAATTGCATTTAAATATTGGCTTCTGCTGTACAATCCAGCTAAGATACATTCAGGAATATAACTCTGCCTTTAAGCAGTATTTGTCTGTGATAATACCAAGTGATTTTATGTTAGTTTACATTTTAAACATAGCTTTGAATTCCACTGTATCATTTGGCTTATACACCAAATACAGGACATGTTGACATCATTTGGAAAAAAAAAAAAGAGTTCTGTGGCATCAGATACATTAGTTTCCAAAAAAAATGCTGCAACTAACTACTTACTGGTACACAAAGGACTCTAAAATTGTTTTGAGTGTCAGATGAATCCATATTTGTCTTACAATTCCAATAACCACAAGCTGTGAAAAACAGAATTCCGAGAACTGAAGTCATAAATTTCATATTGTCTGAATAGCATCATTTAAAAAAAAAAACAAAAAAAAAATTTAAAAAAAAAAAAAAAAAAAAAAAAAAAACAGAACTGGAAAATCATAGCTGTCACATCTCACCAGACCGTTTTTATGTCTTCTTCTATAAAATACTGAACAATCTTCTTTATAAAAGCAACAGAACAGTGGACTTCAATAACCTTAATATGAGAAACACAGTCACTGGGAGAGCCACACTGACAATTTGTCCCCATCAAAGTTCAGTACATATAAGAAACATTAGCTTTCTCACCATCTCAAGCAGTAAGTGGGAATGAAGATGAGCCAAAGCTCCCTTTTCTGTTAATACAGACGTTGGCACAGAATTCACAGCCAATATGGCCTACTTCCAAACTCTCTAGGGCTCACAGCTGCAATACGAAAGGAACCTGCATCCTAACCATGTCATTCCTAGTTCTTCACACGAAAGGCAAACCTTAAAACAGTTGGAAGAAACCACTCAGTAAGGACAACCACGCAATCCACACTTTTTCTTTACTTTTTTTTTTTTTACAGGGAAAAAAAGAAAAACAACAAATCACAACAGCAAACCACCATCACATTCTTTTTTCCCATTAAAAAATGGCAAGTCTGTGATATAAAAAGGGAAATAAACAAGGGCGAAAATCTTGAATCAATTCAACAGACGCTTTGTCATCAAGAGGATTCCAGCAGCACTGATGAAACCCGGTTCAAAAAACTCCGTCACTGAAGGTTAAGGGGAGAAGGCCGGTAGCACAGTTTACCAATCCATCATGTGCTGAAATACACTGCAAGTCTCCTGCTTTGGGACAATTCTGCTTTTTAAGCGTAGTCACCATTAACTGACTCATACAGATAATTTAAACAATAGCCTTGTAGAGTAAATTCATCTGTAAATACGAAACTCCGAAACTGCTGTAGCTTAGGCAGTAATCGTGCAGCATCAGCATCTCAACTCTCCCACATCAATACGCTTCCACCGCATCCTCACGAGACCCCTGCGAGGCAAGCCACCAACCCAGCCGCACGGGGACTACAGTCTCCCAGCGGGACTACACGATCACAGACACTATTAGATGTAACAGAAGTGGTCGAGAAACAAGGGCCCCGTGCCACTGAGCTTGCAAGATGGATAGTTTCACAGTTTCCTTGCACACTTCAGCCCCCCAAAGCAACACAACGCAGGACTTCCACAGCCCCTCGGCTTCAGCACGGCCCTGCACAGCTCGGCTGGGCGGACCCCACCCGCCAACCACGACGCCCACGAGCCCCCAAGGCGGCCGCGCTACGCCGAGCGGGGCTTCGAGCCACAGACGCGCGCCGCCCGCAGCCTGGCGCTTCCCACAGCCTCGTGCCCGCAACGGGGTCGCGGGGAGGCTACCGACCTGCTCCGCCTCCCTCGCGGGCCCTGGCGGTTCGCTGCCGGCGGAGCCCTGCGTCGCTCCCATGGTAACATCGCCGCCCGGGCGCTAACGGCCGGAGAGCCGCGCTTCTTCCCCGCCGCCCGGGAAGGGCCGGAGGCAGCCCGGCCCGAGGGAGGGGCGGCGGTGGGGGCGGTGGCCGGAGCCCCGCAGGGACAAAGGCGGCAGTGAGGAGCCCCCACAGAGCGACTTTGTCCCGCCGGCACACGGCCACCCGCAGCCCTGCGCAGCCAATCCGGCTGCGGAGGCCCCGGAGAGGCGAGGAGATTTCTCCCCGGGATGAAAAGAATTGTTATTCTCCGTTTACAAAAATATTTCTTGTCTTCCTGCCCTTGGCAGTGGCTAGTAGCTGACGCCTGTCACGGGATAAACGAGGGAGATGCCCTGGGTGGGATCTCTGAGAGCAGTCAGGAGCTGTGGGATGGCACATGCAGCATCACCGACAGAAAGGCACCCAACTCCTCTGCCTTCTTGGTCTGTGCGGTGTCGGAAGGAACGGCCACACACATCTGACAATCTCCCAAGCCCTCAGCCTCCATCAGGTGCCTTCCCGACACCCAGCAGGATTTTCAGCTCTGTCTCCAATTCAACAGTGCTGCAGTAAATTCAGAGGCTGAGATGATTTTGAGGCCATCATTACACAGCAGTGGTGTAGAGGTGACCGTATTGGCATTGCCCCGTCACAAAAAGCACAAAAAAGCAGACTGACAGAAATTCAACCATACGGTTGCGTTAAATGCAGTTTCTTTCTGTGGTGCCACTGTCCTCCTAGGGTTGCTTTATTTGGGGTGGATTAGTCAATACTGGAATCTTCTTTTGGAAGGAAGAAATACAGAACAAGGAGGAACTGACAGGGAAAAACTTTCTTAAGCAATAGCATTTAAAAAAGAAGGCAAACAGTATGTTACTTTGTATGGCCTGCTCTTAAACTTGGACAGAAAAATTCAGAAAAATGCCAAACCATTAACTTTCATCTCATTTCTCCCCACAGTTTTATAAGGTAGTGATAACATTCAACTTTTGTTGCAATGCTAGCAGCCTGGTGTACAGTAAAACATCAAGACCACTAGGAAAGTTAAAGCACAGAAGCCAGTGTCTTCTTATAAATGACATTCTGTAGACTGAGATGCTATAATAGCATCTGGCCTCAACAGCTAAATGAGGGACAGCAGGGCAAGGCAAACCATCTGCCATGTTAGGCAGTGCTGAGCACTTCTGTGCTTCTCTGAAATTGAAGACATCCTTCCAAGGAGCCAGCGCAGTGTGGGAATATCAGCACATGATACCATCCCATTGCTTCAGCAGAGAAAGACTGCCCAATGCTCACATCCCAGAGAAGACAGGACATGAGGAAAACAACATGGTCCACTTTCTGCTTTGCTAAGATACAGTAGGATTTTGCTGCATGTGAGAAGATAGTTTTAAAAGCAAGAATAATTTTTGTTTTTCAGTCGCAGAGCACTGTTTTTTTTTCCTTATTATTCTTAAGAGAGCACTTGCCAGACACCAAGTGAAATAGGGAAAGGATAAGTCAACAGATCCCCACTAGTGCATTCTCTTAAGATGCAGATATTAAGTTAGTGGCTGTGAAACATAGAGAACCAGCTGCCTGCAACACCTCCCTCCCAAAGGCCCTGGCAGAGGAAGAAGTGCCAGCATTCCTAGCCTCCCCTTTTGATGCAGCCTTCTGTGGAGTGTAGGTAGCACCTGTCGGAGCAATCTAAGCTTATCCTATGCAAGACAAAGGAGGATCACTTCTCATTTCAGTCAAGAGCTGTGATTTAGCCTACAGCCTATTTAAGCAAGTTTTGTGACGTTATCAGAGCCACATGGTGTTATCGCTAACTTTGAGGTTATCAGACTGTGCTTCCTTGAGCTTTAAGGCTGCAGCCAAGGTTAACATACTTAGCTAGCCTGAGGTAAAGGCAGCACAGATGCAGGAATTGACCATGGCAATTCAAGCAAAATAGACTTGTTTTTAATTCTTTAACACAAGTCATCACTTAGGAAGTGCCTATCAGTTTATTTCCATTCACTTTTCTATAATAACACATGAAAAACAATTCATTTGGGCTTTTATTTCCTGTGTTTCCCCATGAAAGCACAGTGGGCACATAACTTTTTCTGCTTTTTTATTTATTTTTTTCA
This sequence comes from Centrocercus urophasianus, assembly GCF_019232065.1. NCBI lineage: Eukaryota > Metazoa > Chordata > Aves > Galliformes > Phasianidae > Centrocercus > Centrocercus urophasianus. The sequence continues at coordinate 6,969,153 of NW_024884833.1, read as the reverse complement.
AGCCAAACAGCTAGTCCATCACAACAGGCAGTCCATCACAATTGTCACCTGAAAACCTGAGCCATGACTCCTGATGCTCAGACTCACACTTGAGCTTGGCAAAGTTTCCAGGTGCTCATAACAATGTGACAGATTGATGTGAAGTCAGTACAATTTACAAGTTACTCATCCTGCAGTTGGCCTGCAGAGAACAGACTTTAAGGCCTTTTGGATACTTTCTTCCCTTTGACCAAGCTACCATCCCAGTGCAGATACGTCGTTTGGACGTAAGAAGCGGAAGAATAAAATACAGTAGTCAGACCATGACAAGAGCTGCAAGAGCATCTCTAGCACTGCAAGTTACATAAATCTTACAGGAAAAGGAGAGCAGGTAACTAAGGTACCCAATTCACCTTACAGCTATTGCATTAGATGTCCGCATCCCTATTCTCTTGCCTTGCAAGCTGTAGAGATGAAAAGGGGTGGGGGAGGGAAGGCGGAATAAAAGAACCTCCTGAAATACAGCTCACACAAGCACATCTTTAAATGAATAATCGGATACATCTTAGATTAGATAAAGAAGGCAACAAGACCCTGCCCAGTGAATTATGAAATGACTAACACAGAAGGCCCACTGTCTAGCCAAAACTTGTCTGTGACAGCAGCAAAGCAGAAGAGGGGCCAGAGCCTCAGCAGGATGGTCTGTTCTGCCTGTGCAGGTCTCCACACACCCGAGAGTGAGTGTCTGAAGGAAGGGCTGCCTTCAGTTTTCACTCCCTCCCTTTGAAAAGGAAGATGCAGGTACAATTGAAGCCAGTCTTTCAAAGGATATTGTTTCATGGAGACAGAAGTCTGGTTACCAGTGTAATGTCAAAACCATACGAATTGGGCTAAAAACGTGCAGCTCTGTCCTCATGTTTAGGGGCAGTTGTTCTGCATGTGCAATAACTGTACAAAACAGTATTACATTCAGGAATTTCATGAAACGGTATGTAGATGTTCAGAGATTTTATGATGAACTTTCATGGAATATCTTATCATTATTAACTGTGTAAGATGCATGCATGCAAGCAAATAATTTCCAGTGATAACATTTCCCATTGAGTCTTTCAGCTTATCTAATCAAGCAGACACCGTTTGCGGCAGTCCATGTAGATTAGTTAATTTAAAGAGAGAGCTTGTTGCAGCTTGAGTCATGTAAAACCTCAGATGTATTCCATAAATTATCTAATGCTACTGTGAATGCAGTCGTTGTGCTATTTCCAGCACCAGCAGAGGCACTATCCATTTAACACTGCACTATGGGATGCAAATTTAAACATACAGTTGCCTCTCATGGTTACTCCTGCCAACCAAGCAAGGCTGTTCAGCAATTTGCCTGCAGCACAGTGTTGTGATGCAGGTGCTCTCTGCTTCTTCCTGTCCCATCCACACCTCCAATTGAGCCTCTTAACTAGTTCCTCTGACAATCACACCTATTTAGTTATTTTTTAAATACCGGAATTTAACACTTACAGTGCTAGGCAGCACTAGTAACTTCACAGAACTGGGAAATGATTTCAGTAAGAGACCAGGAATGTAGATTGCTAGTCCAGCTGTTCAACTCTCTGAGTACACACATCAGTATTGCTTTTGTTTCTAAGCAAGTGTTCATGATCTTCTGATGAAAAGCACTGTAGAAGTTTCTAAAAATACCACATTGCCAAACAGCCCTTCCCCTTTCCCTTCCAATCTCTTTAGACTGCTTTTTGTCATCAGCCTGCAAAATTACACAAATCAGTCAGCCCAGTCCTACTTAAATGATTCATAAATCCAATTATGTCCGCTTCTTTATATAGCGAGCTAGGCCCTAACAGACTCAACCTTCAGGATTAGAGGATGTGTAGGTAGCTGACCTCTGACTCTCTAACTGCTCAGGGCATATACATGGTTCAAACACACAGTTCTACACTGCAGTGAAGGCACATGAATGATACAGTAATCTTCATCTGTCTTGGAGGGACTGGAAAAGCCACAGATGCTGTCTTCACAGCTGTTACTGCATGCAGATGTGAATCCAACGGAGGACCACCAAGATGGTGGGGACTGGAGCACCAACCCTGCAACGGGGGGGTTGTTCAGCCTGGAGAAAGGATAGCTGCAAGGGAACCTAACAGCAGCCCATCAACATTGACAAGAGGAATCAAGGAGATGCAGGACCGCATCTTCATGCAGTGCACAGCGGGAGAACGGGAGAGTGTAGACAAAAGGTCAAATGAGAGGCTCAGAAGGGATGTAAGGAGAATTATTCTTTTTTTCCCCATGGAAATAGCCAAGTCACAGATCCAGAGAAGCTCTAGTGTCTCTGACCTTGGAGCTTTCTGAACCCCAGCTGGGTAAATGCCCAAACAACCCAGTGACCTTAGGCTGGTAAAGAGGTTGGGCTAGAAGCCTCCTCAGGTTCCTTTCCACATGAATGATTCCATCATTCTTGAGTTACCACATGACTCAAGTGCAAGCGCCAGCTTAAAGCAGGGCACCACATTCATCATCTTGCCCCTTGCTTCTGCTTCCAAAGTACAGCTTGTGATACACTGCAAAAAGATTTTGATATGCAGCTTGTAGGGTCTGTAATACTGCCCTGTAAGGATGCACAAATATACACGCTTTCCATATCTCAAAACAGTAATTCCCAATTCGTTAATTTAGAAAGCAAAGGCTTCCCTGTAAGAAACGCAGCCCAGCATAAACATATCCCATATTTCACATGTATTTTTTCCTGAGGTAATAACCAGTACAAACCTCTTTATGGCTCACCTGGCCACAACCTTTGACCTTTACGATGGATTTTTATTTTTTTATTATTATTATTATTATTATTATTTTTTCACAACCTAGGCATACAGACTTAGATATTTCACAAATGATGTTGTTAGATTTGGAGTGCAAAGCTGCACAATTGTAAGCTACTAAATTTTGTATTCACAAAAGTAGGGAAAAGTATATTGTGACAGATGCTATATGATGGACAACTTAGGAAGAGCACTACAGAAATATACAGCATATTTTTCTCAATAGTTTTGAATCTTTTTGGTCATCAAGTCCACCAGATCTCACACAAAGATTTCAAAGCTTTATTCTGCTGAAAAACATCAAGACACTGCTTGTTTCATGTTGTATCTTTGCAAAGAAAGTGTGAATTAGTATATAGATTAGCATGAAGTAGCACCTCTACGCTCTTTCCCTTTATTTTTTGATAAATAAAATAAAAAATAAAACAGCAGCACAGGAACAAGCTGAAGTGTTTGATAACCAGCAGTAAGAAAAAATGATAGAGGAGAGAATTAATGAATATAGCATCTATCCTAAACATGTTTATTCTAAGCACATCTGCAATGTTTTAAATTGCATAGCAGCGTCTTGAAAAGTACATTGATAACCAAATGTAATAGTGGGACATAATTTAGAACGTGAGACAGAGATCTTGGGTAGAGTCCTTGCTAAATCCTTTCTCTCATGATAAAAATCAATTCACCAGCAGAGTAAGTAAAATTGAAACAACTTCCTCTAGCACAAACAATTTCTGGTCGATTAATTTTAGAAGCTATAAAAACTTATTAGAAAAAAAAAATATTTTAAACAAATCCCAACAAGCTTGCACTATTTTTCTCCTCAAATATCATACAAAAATGCTTATCAACACTCAAAGGACTTCTTCTTTACACTGAATGTGTCCATTTTATGCAGGAGTGACATGGGCACAATCTGGTTGAACATTCATTTTGCTTATATCTCAGTCATTCCTCTTTCCTTTATGTATCTTGACTGCTCCTTGCAAAGCAGTGAAACAATATTCTGCTTTTAGCAATTTATTTGCCCTCCGTCACAACAAGACAAGCCCTTACAACATCAAGAACTAACATGGCAATAAATTCTTACAGCAAAAATTAATTAAGATAGCACAGTAAAGAAAACAAAGATCCCCTTCTCATGGAGATCATTACACATATTTAGAAAACACAAAAGAATATGGAGAATGCACAAAATGTAATATATGCAGAACATTCTTTTGCTTTTTTCCTAATACAGAGGTTAATTTAAAAAACAAAGCTCCAGATAGCAGATCTTCAGCCAAATTAGTCCTTCAGAGAACTAAAGCTCTGCGTCAAAGTTCTAACTCTTCCTACCTTATTTATACTGGCAAACTTCCTGCTCAAGAGTTGTTAAGAAGCAAAGCTGTTCTGCAGCCTTATTCAGTAATAGAAGGGCCTCAGTTTAGGGTATTCTACCTACTTCTGGGTGTTCCTCTTCAGGAAAGATTGAAATTGGCTGCTGAGAGTGCATGGGAGAATAGAGAGCAGAGCCATCAGAGAGAAAGCAGGTGGACTCAGCCACCTTAAACATTCACTTTCCAGTCCCACAGTTCTTGGTAGGTCTCAAGCTGGGTGGCTGGACATAACTTCTGAAGCATCTTTTTTTGATACAGAAGTGACCCTGGAATTCTGCACTGAGTTGGGCTTCCAACTTTCCAAATTTCCTGATGTAAGGTTTGCATACCATACAACATCAGAGTTTTTCAACTCAGGGAAACATTGCTAGAGAGTCTCCTAGAGAGCCCAGCTGGGACATTCCTGCCTATCTACACTTCACTGACATTCTCACATCATATTTTCTGCCACACAGCTTCATATGAAAACGGGGCTTGCTTGTTTGTTAGTTTACATAATGGCATCTTATTTTTTTCTAGGTCTTTCTATGATGTCCTTAGAGTCCTATTAGCTTTGGTTAAATACCAGGGCTGCTCTGAAAAAACTGCCTCCTATTTGATTACGTTGGATCACAACGTCAGAGGTGGATGTTGGTGCTATGGAAGTGAAGGATGGTCTTTCCCACTGGCATTCCATTACATGTTGTTGAGTGTGACAGATGGCAGCAGAGGGGCGCTCTGATAGAACAACATCTGGCACAGAAGTGCAGATGAGGCAAAAGTCTGTCCCCGAATTCCTCCATGCAGAAAAAAAATGGCACCCAATACATTTATCAACACTTGCTGAATGTCTATGGAGACCAAACACTGGATGCGAGTGCAGTGAAGCAGTGGACAAGACAAACAACATTATGGCCATGCAGATTTTTATGAGCATGGCACGCAGACCCTTGCTTATTGCTGGCAAAAATGCATGGCTAATAGTGGTGGCTATGTTGAAAAATAGTGTTTTGTATTTACTCTACCAAATAGTGTTATTGTGTTCTTTTTGTAGTTTCCAAGGCAATAAATAGAAGGCATTACTTTCAGAGCAAGTATGTCGCAGGTGATGCCCACATCTCCAAATAAATTACTAAACCACCTGTAGCTATCCAGCTCTCAACAATGAAAGGTAAGTCAATTTTTTGGTTTTGCAATACCAGCATAAAGATCATTTGCTCTCTGAAAATTGCCGTCTGCTAATGACTTAGAAAAAAACTAAGCACACTTTTCATATTCTCTCTGAAAGTACTTGAGAAAAGGTTTCAATTGCAAGGTTAAGACGCCAAAAGGGTTATATTTACCTTAATGATGTACTATACAAAAATATGCAGCAAAACAACTCTGTGTGTGGCTATTTTGTTTCTCAGGACTCAGTACTGAGTCACTAAGCAATTCCAATTAAGACTACCCTTTGTGCTTAAAGTAATTTATTTATTCCCAAACACATGCTGAATATTTATATTTGCTGAAGACACCACCATAGAGTAAATCCATTCTTTTCCAGTGTTTAGCAAAGAGATGAACTAGTCCAGGCCTGTGCATGATTATTTGCATAATTTTAGCACAGTTCACTGCACTCTCCTCTTCAGTCCTCTAATACTTCAAGCTCTCAGTAAACCTGCAAGCGTTCATTCTAAGTCACTAGAGAAATCCAGAAGAACTAGTTCTGTTTCAGTGTATTACTCTGTTGAATACAGCTTCATAAAACCTTTTAAAAACATAGCTAAAAGAATGAACAGTATGAACAGCACACAACAAAAAAGTCATCGTTTCAAACTAACGAGTGGTTCTAGCTGACATAACTTGACCAGTACCTTGTGAGGAATGTTGATTTTTGAGAGTTTTGGTCTGTTTGCAGTGAAATACTTTGGGCGTGACGTACAGCTGTGCTCCCAGTCCCACTCACAAGGAGATGGCAGTGCAGTAGTTTGCTCCCTGAAAAACAAAGCCTCATTTTAGTTATGTTCAACCACAAGAGAGTGATTGAAAGCCTAGGATGCATAGGTCCTTGAGATAAAGAAGATAAAAAATGTATTTTCCTGGTTAGTTTGGCATGCTTTAGCTTTCCTGGCAGTCAGGTTGAAAAAGTCCTCAAACAAAGAAGAAACCCACTTGCAGCACCACTACAAACTTCAAGTCAAGCACTGACCCTCATCAAGCAACTACACAGGCCTGCACATAAGGGCATAAGACATTTTTGCAAGCAAAACAAGGTACAGACAAGAAGCACATTCATTTTCCATTTGTTGCTCTTGTACTCCCTACAAGGTGTTTTGGCTTTTAGTTTTAACTTAGTCTGTAGAGTTAAACTAGTAACAACATTCTATCTCGAGCATAATCTCAGTAAGAACAAATACGTGCATTTCAGTTACTTCAGCTGCTAATTTAACAGATCCACCTGCCAGCTGCAATTGCACTGCCTACTCCTTCCCTGCTTAGGACTGCTCAGCAGGCCTCCATTAACCTTCCTTTGCACAAGCAGTATTTTCACTGCCTTTAAGTATTGCTTTTAGAGTGCTCCTCCTCTCCCCACCCCTTGTCATAGCCCTTCATTATGTTATGTAGGAGAAGAGAAAAATGAATGGTTCACTACAGTGAAGGGCAAACTCATAAAAGAAATACAAAGTCCTTGGTTAGAATGTTTTTCCCCTCAATGCCTCTTGATTGTCTTAATTCCTCTCAAAGGGCAGCTTTGCAAAGTATCCCACTTTCAAAGATACAGCCAGACTTCCCTAGAGAAGTAGTGCAAGCATGGCAGTTGATTGATTGCTTTTCTTTCTTTAAATAATTTCTATGGGTTTTTTTAGGTTAATAATCCCTAGCTATTACTTTCTAACAGGAAAGCCACAAGAAATAAATAGTGCAAACACTCTGCAGAACTTCCCCAAATATCTACAAGTCCACCTATTTTATTGATGTGTTTTGTCTCACTCTTCCCCCGAGTACAATCAAAATGAGCTTCCCAGTTCAATAAGGGACACTTCAAACTTCAGATTTTTTTTTTTTTTAAACAGTCTCATTAATTTCTTCAAAGCTTCACAAATGCAAGCACCTGTGCAGTTTACACTGTGAAGATAAAATGTAATTTTCCCTCTCTGCTGACTATTCCAGCACAAAAGTACATTTCTCAAAATCAAACACTACTTTTTTAAACAAGGTAGGATTTCTGAAGTCACAGAACAAAACAGTGCTTAATATGGATTTCTATTATCAACAAAGAGCAACAACATATACAAATTATGAGCAAACATCAGCTTTAGTGTTACAGTCTTCATAGTTCCAGGCTGTATGCAGAATACTACTCTTTTGGAAGCAACAGAAAAGTTACACAAGAAAGCTGAAACCATGTCATTATTAGTATCATAAGTTGACACCATGCAGATGTCAACATTAATGAAAATCCACCTGTCACAGAAATCACATCACTATTACAAGTAAAAATGGAAATAGGAAAACATATTTTCTAATGCCTTTGATATGGAAATGGAAATAATTGCCTTAGCAAAATGATGTATTTTCCTTTTAAAACTTTCAAGTAATAGTATTGGAGCAGGCACCATACTCTAATGCTAATTTTTGTCTTAGGAAATAATTAAGTGCAGTAAAGGAAGAAATTAGGAATGCACCTGAATTTGCAGTGTGCAGTTGTCAGATGGGGACCTGTGCACCTAACATTCAGCATTAGCTTTTGTAAACTGTTTTATGATGTAAAAATACACACTTCTAAAATGCTTATTTTGACTTTTTCCTGATGTGAACCTGACGGAAGTTGAGTGATAAACTGATGTTAACAAATTGAGTTATTAATTTGCTTATTCCTTTTGCACAGAATAAGCCACCCACAACTATGAAAAAAAAAATCAGTGTTTATTTTCTTTCTTGAACTTCTTTTACGTTACAGCAATTATTGGTTACCAGTACTCAGTGAAAATACAACAGGATCCCCACCTCAGTCCAATGACAACAGCTTTTCTGCTTTTGTGAAGCAGTCAGAATAGCAAATCCAGATGTAATCCAAATGCATCTTAAACAGCTTGGAATTTCAAGTGTATACAACAATTGTATCAACTAAATCTCTGTGAAAGGAGGGAGATGCCTGATTAAGAACACTGGAAATCATCTCTTTTATACCGATACTCAGTAGTAGATGAAAGCTAAGCAGCCACGTTTGAGTCACCAAACAGAAAATAATGGAAGCTGCAGCTAGGTACTTTCATTTTGGACTGCTTGTTTCAAGCTGCATCTCTGGCCAAACAAGCCTCCTTGAAAACAAAGAGGAATTCGGCAAGAATACACCAGTGCTTTCCAACACAATTCCTCAATGCTTCGAGAGCAATCACAGAAGTCTTCTGTCAGCATATAAGGAATGGCTGCAAAATTCAAAGAGAGTGGCTTGTAGATAACATACACGAACAATCAAAGAAAGTCACAGTCTAGGACATTACACTGTCCCATGTCCAAATACATTGCACTAAGAATCCCTTTTAACAGGCAAAGTTCAGCAACAGCAACACCAATTGCTCTTCAGTATAATATCAGAAACATAGGAAAAACTTGCAGAATTAATGCTGGTAAGTCTGGAAACTGCTGGCATTGATGCAACGGCTAGACTACTTGTTATGGGCTGGGTGGCACAACTGAAAAATCATCCTGTGCTTTGGGTTGGAGTTGTTTTCACTGCCACCATTAGAAGAAGTGCTTTTGCAGAAAAAATTACAGAGTAAATGTGCATCAGTCATAGATTAATATTCACATTTTACTTCAATCTTCACTTTGAAGTCTTGTTTACACAAAACTAACCTGAGCCAGTAGAAACGTGTCTAACCATTACCCATGAACAAAAGCCTCACACATTCTGTGCTACGTCTGAAACCAAGCGACATTCTAACACAGAACTGGACGGTGAAGGACCAGAGGGCTGTGAAGATGACCATCCATTGAGGCTACTGGTAGAGGGGCAGAAAAATGATCAGCGTCCTTTTCAGGCTATTAGTTTTTGAGGGCAACACCAATGAACAAGGCTTTCTGAAATCTAATATTGAGCTATACAGCAGAGGGGAGCATTCTGTATTACTCTTAAACAAAACAGAATGCTCTGCATTTCATAGTTTGAATATTTAGTAGTCTTCGCTAATTTATCTTTTAATAACTAAAACTTCCCTTCAGGAAAAAGCAGTATTTCTACGTATGAGGAACTCTTGCTTTGTAGCAGAGAAGGAAAGATGCACACGTGTGGAAAAGTATGTTTCTCTTCCACTTTTAGAAACTGCTAGTTCTCCCATGGATAAAAGTAGAGTATGTATTTTCTCAAAAAGGGCAGTCTGGGGAGTGGACAGACACACACGTAGCAGATTCAGCAGTAAAAGCAACAAACGTAAAACAGCAACTATTTCATTTTCATTCTGTTCTTGAGCAAATACCTCCCTTAGGAAGAACATCTGATTATTCTGGTAGCCAGGGAGAAAAAGGTACACAGAAATCTCTAAGAAAACCATGATTTACTACACTTGCAGGAGACAGACTGTACTGAAGGTATGGAAAAAAGATTACCTGTCTGAACAACACACTTCTTCCCTAATGAAAAGTTTTCAAATTGCAAGATGAACACAGGTTTTCCTTTTGTTTTTCCCTGACAACATTTTCACACTTACCCTGGATGTTGCCACAGGTTTGCATGTCTACCCTCAGGAAGCAGCTCCCTCTTGTTAAGGGGAGTGATTCCTATTGCTGCTTCTAAAATAGTAATATATTTCTTGTAGCGCATCCTGCCTCTCTCAGCAGCTAAGGTATCCTCCAAATGCAGATTCTGCAGCTGAAGTCATGGTTCTTCACTTATCTGAACTGCCGTTTTTCAAAACATGCTGCAAGTTCAAAGCATAGAAATAATGTTTTCTCCCTCTCTTCCAGAGTTAGCAAGAGAGGAAAAAAAAAACAACAACAAAACAAAGAAAAACTCCTACCGGATTCCCCTGAAACGTCATTGTTACATAATTCGATCTTTGAATAAGACACTAATGAAAATGATTGAAGAGACAATCACGGTCCTAAGCCTGGCCGGATAATGCACATTCTCCAATTGACTAATCCCTTGCTAAATCTCTGCTGCCTATAATCTTCCAAGTACTAATGGAACACTAGGTAACTTCTCGTCAAATCTGCATAGAAAACTTGAGACTTTTTTTTTTTTAAATTAAAAAATTAGGAAGACAAAGAGTTTTGGGTTGGTTTTTGTTTGTTTGTTTGTTTGCTTTTTCCAATTTTTCTCCTCAGCACTAAGAAAATATTGGAAGCGAGATCTAAACTGCCCAAAAATGGCCTGGCAAAACTTTCCCTTACTTGACTTGTGACAGAATTAAGAACGCTAAAGACTCCATTAGGACACCTATTAGTCATTCTATTGTGCCTCACACAATGCCAGAAGCCATTTAGTATAAGAAAATTGTTTGAGCTGTGAGGTAGGCGGCCCCAGGTAGTACCTACCAGGAGATGATGCAGAAGTTAAAATAATAGTGATGTGTCAGAAACGCTGCAGTGCCTTCAAGCCACAGTAGGCTTATCTGATTGCAGAAAGGCCAATTAAGGAACTGCTTTAATGCTGTTCAGACACCAACGTGGTAAATACAAATATTCAACATATAATTTTACTTACATTACTACACAGGTGCACAATATTTATGTGAAAATACTACAAGAACAGGCGGAAGAGGAGGTCCTTCTAAAGACTTTAGCTACAACTCCTTTACATCACATAGCTTAGTTATTCTCTATTATTACTGGACACATCTGTATTTCTGTTGAGGTGACTTCATATTGCATTTACAAACTTCTAAGATGAAAAACATAAATTTTCATTATATAAGTTGTAAAAGATTCAGCTTGACAACAACTTCTTTGTATAGCAATTGCCGTGTCCTTTGCTACTTACACTCCTGTTTTAGCCACATTAGGCATCAAACATTTAGTCAAATGTGTAGGTTATGTTCACACAAATATGCACATACAGAACTACTGCTAACTAATACTAATAGGCAATCTATGGGACAGGTCCTGGAAGAGCAAAGCAAAATTAAGCATTTCTTAAATTGAAGGAGTACTGTTACAAATAACCAGCAAAGGGAAACTTTCAGTTTTCACCTACCTAGCTGCTTACACATACCTACCTAGCATGCTTATGTATAAAGAATATAGAGTGAAAATTTGCAGAGTTCTAAGAAAAGTAACATATGAAACATGCAGAAAATAAGTTAAGCAATGAATTGCTTCTGCAGGTCCAAAAAAGCACTTAACTACAACAACAAACATCTGTATAGAAAGTATTAAGAAGCTTAAGAAAGTGAAGTACTACTAGAAGTCTCTAAGCACAGCTGATGTCATTAAGCTTGCATGCATTTTAACTTCTGACAGCTTTGGAGGTCTACTACAGGGAAGGAAAAGATAGGAAGTAGGCAGTATTTCTGACAATTCCACTTTGCTGAGAACCTTTTAGCTGCAATAGTCTGTGTTAATACCCAATTTTACTGAACATAAAAATGTTCTGATAAAATCCAATCTTCCTTCAAAGTCAGTGTTGTTATCAACTTTGTTATCACTACAATTTCTTCTCAAAACTTTTGATTCTTCTTCCTGTTTTCTGTAGCACTTTTTTAACCTTGAAGTTTTCCCTCACAGATCTAAGGAACAGATCTTTCTTAGAAAAGTTTCCCCAAAGTGCTTTTCTCAGCGTCCTAAGCAAAGTCTGAAAACCATGCAGGGCAGCTCTGGTCTGCCTTTTGTTTCTCTAGAGAAAGACCAATTATCCTAATGGCTAGTTGCAGGGCATGTGCTCCTTGTACAGACAGATCACAACCAAACTCATACAAGAAGCTTAAGTTACTTCCAAGGACTGATTCTGGCTATCTAGAGTGAGTAAGGGCTGAAACAGTTCATCAACTTCCTTCAACTTTATTTGAAACAGAAATTCAAAGCTACTATAGTACATCCATTGTTAATGAAGGTCTACTTTTGCAAAGCAAACAAAAGATACTTTCATCCATTGTGTCCTGCCAAGGAATGTCATCCACTCCCCTTCTTCCAACTTTGTACTGTTTCAGGAAGAATGAGTTTTATTGAAAGGACACAACGCAATTTTCCTAACTGGACACATATATACTAATGAGCAAACTTAATCTAAGAATTAAGCTGATAAAAAAAAAAAGGATTTGTATCAACTTTAGGAACTTGTGGCCCTCAGCCATATCCACATAGATAACATCAAAAAGATTACTTGGTTACTCAGTGTATTTGTACATTGCCAACCTTCTCCCCATGGATTCCATGTTAATTGCCACCCAATTCACAAAATTAAGAATACCCAGTAACACGTATTTTTAATAAATGGATAGAATGTACTGTGGCAATATATCAAAGCTTGGAACATTTGCCACAGTCTTACTAAGATAAACTACAGGGAAAAAGGACATGTGAAAATTGTTAGGTTTCCCTAAACTTGTTTCAACTAAGGAAGCACAGAAAAGAATGGAAGAACTGAAACAAACAAGTCCGGAGGATTTCAACCTTTCAAGAGCAATTCAGAAGCACTCTAAGCATTTTAGAGTGTTTTGCAGAAATACTCTAAAAACTTTAGACTCAACTGCAGTATAAAGCAAGCTGTGTTTCAGGAAGAGGGGAAAAAATGACAGAAACTCCTTTCTGCACTGAAGAAACATTTATAAGATCAAAGCAAAAGCTTCTTTCTATTCTATCCCTTTCTGGATATAGAGCACGCTTCTTGTAAAACTGATGACAGAAGCACGATCACATCTTCAGTCACTTCAGACTCAACTCTAAATGAAACCACAATTGCCCAGTGTAGAGAAAAATTACTTCCAGCCTTTGGAAAGTGAGAATCCTTTTTTTCCTCATCTCTCAACAACAAAAATCTCTCCAACACCTACAGAGCAAAGAATTCTGTCTTGGAGCGAGCTAAAAACCAAAGGTCTTCTCCTACGCACTAATTCTTGTGTGACAAGAATAACAACAGCTGACAATTGTTAACCTGCAGAGCACGTGTGTTTTGTTTGGACCATACAGACAAGAGCAGTATGGGAAACAGTCAGCGCACACGTAAAGCTGCAAACAGTCTTGAGGCAAAGGAGCACTAAGGTTCAGATTTTGGGGAGTGAGGGGGGAATTCCACAGAAAGAGTAGGGCTTGGAAACTTCTTTCACACAGCTGTGGTGATTGAAATTGCTTTTGGCCCCTCCCTAGACAGCATCCCTCGCCCGAACAGCCCATATGTTCCTGGAGATTCTCAGAATCAGCTTATACAAAGTTGTGCTAAGGAGGCTAGAGACACCAGTAGTCAAATCTGCTGGCTATTAAGCAGAGCTAGATGATGAAGCAGATGTTAGAACAGAGAGAGCAAGCTGGACTAGGGACAGTCTTGCTGCCAACACTGACATTCAAGGGAGATTTATCGGTTTTCTCTAATGATTTCCCTTAAAAAAAAAAAAAAAAAAAGGCTGAACATGAAGCTTTGGTTAACATGAACTCAGGCACTACTGAGCTCTGTTTTTCAGTAGAGTGGGGTCTGATGTTAAAGAACTAGTTTGGGGTGACAGAATAATGACAGAAAGCTTTTGTGAGAAGTGTTACTAAGCCAGTGTGAGGAAAAATATGAATCCAAAATACCTGACCTCATGCTTCGCTCCATGGAAGCACAGCCACCTCCAAGCTATGATCCTGCATCTGCTATTTCACATGTATGGAGACCACACCTGAGATAAAGCTCATGCTTTTCAGAAATAGATTTCTCAACAGCAACTATTATTTGGTGGGGCAAGAGAAGCAATGACAACAGAACAGAAAGGAAAAATCAGAACAAAATGAGGGTGTCAGGTGGGCTTCTGCCTTTTTCCTTGTATCACACAGCTTCTGACTGACCCTAATAACTAATCACACAGCATTTTTGCATTATGACGTTATATATGTGGAAATACACCACTGATGAGTTTCATCCTCTCTACAGCTCCAGATTAGGAACTGCTGTTATCTTTGTGGTTCCAGCACTCCCATACACAATGACAACCTGACCTAAATTCAGGAAGCCTTGGGTAGCTCATGTTTCCTAAAACAAAACACGCAGCTCATGAATATACAGCAGGGTAGATGGCATACAAGATAACAGACAGAGCTCCCACAGCTCCTTGATTTTCTAAGCTCAGATCATAAACACTGTGTAAGCACTGGACAGAAAGGAGTCAGCACACACTGCGTTCTCACTTGAAACAGAAACCTAACCTGATTTAAAAGAAAAACACAAAAAAACAATCCAAGTGTAACAGTTTAAGTAGTGAAGTGACCTACAGTGGTCCTCACAGCTGCACAAAGCTGCTCCATTCCCACACTACAAGCAGCGCCTGCGTTAATTATGCAACATCTAAAATAACGAAACCTCGGTTTTGACTATTAAATGCAGGCTTTGTTTTGGAAACAAACAAGTAAGTAAGATAAATTAATTGCAGCACATAATAAATCATGATTTATCTATTCACCGAAAAAACAGACAAACAAGCAGAACTTTCTGATGTGCAACATGGCTGTAGGGATAGCTTTAGAACTGGTAAAAACAACAACAAAACCCCACACTTTTATCAGACAAGAGGAAGCTCTGCAGACTCTGGGGACAAGACACAAGCATGTTAGAAAGTAGAAGGTGTATGAATTCAGACAGTTGAGAAGAACATGCCAGGGTTCCACAGCTCTCTTCTGGCAAAAGCATTAGGGACAGAAATCCAAGTAGAAGCAGAAGACTCAAATAATTCTCTTGGAAATTCCCAAACAATTCAAAGTACATGGCCACGGGGCTGAAACCAAACCTTTACTGTGACAGATGATGTGAATCTACTTCACTGTGGCCATGAAAACCACCAACACCCATTGTGGTGTGGCTGCCCTCTGGGCTACTCCCCACTCCCAGGCATTCCCCACTATCAAGCAAGACAGACATGAGAACACAGACCTAGAAACCATCCCCTGCAGCTTCACTGCCATAAATGTTTGCTTGGCAAATCAACGGCCTCATTTTTGAGAAGCCCTCCAAAGTTAGTAGTTTGCTGTAATTTGCTGGTTAGGATGCACAGGCCTTAATGCAGCTGATATAAATGATTTAATGCATTCTTTCTCCCCCTTCTCCTCCTATAAACGCATGTTTTCATACCTGTTTAAAAATAAGCCAAACAGGAAAGTCTCCAGCTTCAGCAAACTCTACCAACAACGCACTGTCAGTGCTTCCTTTCTGTTGGAAGGAGTGGTTTCAGGACCGATACAAGAGCACGAAACTGATGCAGCCAGGCCTGAGGAAAGTTACACTGTCCTTGAGACTGTTGTAGCAATTACACAGCGCAGTCTTGTAACAAGAGATTTCCCTCCCTCACAAGGAAGTGCTGGGGACAGACACTGCCTGTGGCTGTGGGCACACACAGATGCTGTCTGTCCTCTGAATTCCCACCCAGCTGGAGGCTGCTCTGAAGCAGTCCTGGAGTACTTTCTCACTTCCCACTCAGGGATTACCCTGAATAATAACTCAGGAAATTTCTATTGCTCTTACACATCTCATTTTGGGAGCCACATCAGCACCTATCCATTTAAATTGCTAAAAAAGATTTCCTGGTTATCTTCACAGACACCAAACCAGGAGAGGAGTATTAAGCAATCAAAAAAGTATCAGACACTTAATTACTTCAGTGCTGCAATTCTGAGGAGCTCTGCTGAGATTACAGGCCGTGCAGAATGCCAGGATCACCCTGACCCCACTGCATAACTCCAGAGTCTGTCTCTGGTCCCACAGCACCCAGCGTGGGGCAGCCCTGTGCCACTGAAGCACATCACGGTGCCTGGCCCACAGCAGCTGTATCACAAGGGATGTGCAGCCACAGCTCCGCCAGGGAATGCAGCGCTGAGGGCGCCGAGCAATTTTGCATGTAACAGTCTGTAAGCAATTATAACAGCCCGCAAGTCAAATGAATGCAGAAAGCTTCCTTTGGAGCCTGACAGAAGCTGCAGTAAGCACTAGATGATACTGAATACAAACCTCACCATCTCTAAATGACACACACGCACACACAGCAACTCCAGCTCTTTTCAAGAACGCTGAAGCCCTATAAACAGGCACACACACAAACTTCTTGTGCTAGTGCAGCCCCTTGCCACCCACACCCTGTGGGAGCTGGCAGGTGCTGCTTCTGGAGAAGCTCGCACTTGGAGCCTTCGATTCGGAACGCCTCAGTTTCACCAGCCGCACCACACGTGGCCGCTCCTTTTTATTTTCCTCTGAATCACAGACCTAAATAACTACCTCGAAAATAAAACTCGGTTACATAAAAGAAAAGCAAAGCCATTTCAATGTGTCGCTACGCCACCTCGATGGCTGCGCCCAGAGGTCAAAGTGAAGCCCTTTGGTGGCCCCTACCGGAGCGCTGCTGCGGGCCTTCCCCCGCGCTGCCCAGCCGCCGCGTCCAACGCGGCTCCCCGAGTGCAGGAAGTTGCTCAGAAATTCCAGAGGAGCGATAGTTAGAAAGACGCACCGGGGGAACGAAGGTTCTCAGATAACCCGCGTGAAAGATCTCTAGGTATGATCCTTCCGCACCCGAACAGCACGTACTGCTTCGCCCTGGAAGAACACAAAGAAGGAACAGGTCTGAGGCAGGACGCCAGCGAGCGGCCACCCGGCACCGGAGGCTCCGGCGGACGGCGCGAGCACAACGCACCGAGACGCAGCGCCACCCCCGGCCCGATGCGAGGGGCCGGCTCCCGAAGCCGCCCGCTCCTTTGTTTCACGGCGCCGCTAACTCGAAACTTCCCCTGACCCAGTTAGCCACAGCCCAAGGCACGGCAGGAATCCGCTCAGGATGCGCCAACAGAAAGACCGGAGGAATTTCGCCTAAAACAAAGGCGGCCCCAACCCCGCCGTCGCGGCTCGGCGCCTCCCGGGTCCCGCCTCTGCGGAGGGGGTCGAGACCGGGTAAACAAAATCCCCGATTCATCCGAGGCGCCGCCGCCACTTCCCACGTCGTATCGCGCTCTCCCGAGAAGCACTTAGCGCGGAAAAAGTCACCGAGAACCGCCTAATCCTGTTAGCGACCAGCCTCTCCCCGCCCGCCCCAGGTGCGCGCCCCGCTCCCGCCGACGAAGGGGAGGGGAAAGGGGGACCAGAGCCGCACCTGCCCCCGCGGCTACTCGCCTGCTGACGGAGCCTCGCCCGCAGAAGGCGTCCCGCCGGCCCGCAGCGGGCTGCAGATAGCCGGGTCTCGGCTACGGCCGCTCCTATCCCGCCGCGCCGGCGAGTCGGGCGATTTCCTGCCGGGTAGAGGGCGGGGGCAGAGCGGGGCGGGCTCCCGGGGCAGGTGCCTGCCTCGCCCCGAGGTGGGGCAGCGGGGACGGGACGGGACGGGACGGGGCGGGCAGCGCAGCGCACGGCAGCACAGCGCAGCAGGAGCGCCGTCCCGCCCCGTCCCCCCGGTGCTTCGGGCTGGAATTTCGGCCGGGATCAGCTTTCTGCCGTCCTGCAGCCGAAAGGAGGGGGAAGGCGAAACCAAACAGCCCGAACAAGATTCTTTGGAGTCGTGTTTCTCCTGCGTGTCACAGAGAATCCCTTATCTCCTCTAGCCACGAGAGCTTCTCTAAAATTAATCTGGGAAAGAGAACCGGCTCGGAAGCCCCCTGGCACCGCGCCATTCGCCCTTTGTCAAGGGCAGGTGTTTCTTGCTAAATATTCCGGATTCCCGGAGCATTCCGCACTCGCTGAGACCTCGTTTCCTTCTCGCTAGGTTTGTTTGCACAAGGAGCCTCAGGCAGAAACCGAGATAAGGAAAGCCAAACATTGCTACTCGCCCAGGCGCT
>NW_024884833.1:6908315-6950968 GCF_019232065.1 Centrocercus urophasianus | reverse complement strand
CCCGGAAGGCAGAGAGAGCCCATTTTATTGACAGCACGTTGAGACTGGATTCAAATGTTATTTATTTTCAAAAGGCAATGGTAGCTGTTGTTAATAATTAACATGCCTGTGCATACCACAGTCTTTAAGCAACCACAGCTCTCTAAATGCTCTAAACAGCAAAAACGAATGAGCAAAAGGGCCAAATTAAGCAACTCGATGTTTTCTGTCAGCTCTTGAGAGGCTCTGCCATCAGTAGCACAACAGCAGCCCGAATCGAGGCGTTAAGGAGTGGAAATGCGGTGTGATACCCAGGCACGCCAGATTATTTGGTTTACACCGTGCCTGGTGTCTTTTTTCCTTAATGAATATTTTAAAACTTTGTTCATTCTTAGAACGTTTTCCTGTTCTGAAGCTACTTTGGCAAAGCTGGCTGTATGATGCTCAGTGCTGGTATGTTCTGAAGAGGAGTAATGCTACTGATTTAGTATACTCCCTTTTACTTTTTAGAAGAACAGCAGAGAACACAGGTGGCTGATGCAGAAACCTACATCTGGAAGCAAACAATGCTTATGGAATTACTCACTGTAATACTGACCACCTGGTATAATTACAAGAATAGTATTTTTTTTTAATGAGCAAACTGAAGAGAACAGCAGCAGCTCTGTATGGCTCATGCCAACAGATCTGTTCTTTCCTGATGTACTTTATCCGTCATCGCTTAACCTGAACTGCAGAAGAGATCTGGAATAAACTACCATTTGAAAAAAAAAGTGTTTGTTCATAGCTCTGTTCATTCTGCCCCTGGGGAAACAGCCTGCAGCATCTATCTCCACAAATCTTGTCTTTATTTTAAGATGGCCAACAGTACAGTTTACATTGACGGTTTGGCATAGAGAGAGACATAACTCCAAACAACTTTTCTTATTTTTAAATGAGTTGAACAGTCTCAACAAGCAACAGAGACTGGAACATCTGTTTGATAAGGTAAAACTGTAAAATAATAGTGTTAAACTGATGTGAATAGTGGTGTGCAGAGTGAAATTAAAATGCCATTCCCAAATGCCACAAGACACAGCTTGCCCATAGTCCCCGTGTCCTGCCAGCAACACCAACCGCTGGGCATCTCTTTCTGAGCGTCTTCCACCCCTCTCATGCTTCCTTCTTTATTTTCAATGTTAAGTATTTCGGCAGGCCTCTGCCTTCCTTCCAAGAACTCACTCCTGCAGACTCCCTCATGTTCCAGCACTGGTTAGTACAGTGATGCAAAGCTGACAGTAATTACACAGGATTTCCATGCCGTCCCCCTGCCCCACCATTCCCCAACCCCTACTCACCTATGAGTTCTTCAGAACATGTCTATGTCCAATTTCCCAAGCTGCTAAAGGACTTCAGGAATGTTAAAGAACAAGACAAGATGAGTTAATGTATGGAACAACCCTGCAGACAGGAGATATCATTGCTTAAGAGTTACCACAATCAGAAAGGACACTCAAACAAGAAACGTCAGCTAAGCATTTAGGCACATAACTCATGTTACAACCATCACAGATGGAAAGCAGTTGTGCTATGCTAAGCTCCACTACCTGAATCTATACAGATTTCTAGAGGACTGGCTGGTACACAGGAAATGACTTTAGCAAGGTTAGAAATGCTGAGACGTTCAGGCTGTAGGACAGGAGCAAACACTATCACCAGCTGCAGAAAGGGTGATTAGCTGTTGAAGAAAACTCTGATACACCTTAAGAAAAAAACAAACACACCTCCCTTTCTCCTGAGCATTCAGTATAATTTCAGATACCAAAATCTGCCTTTCAGAAGCATTTTACATGTTTTCCTCTACTGAGGACAGAGCAACTGTTCTGTGGGGAAAAAGCCACCAGTAACGCAAGTATTCTTATTAACTGTCTGTAATGAGTATCAGAGGATTTTCCTTCAGGTCTTCCTTTTCAGAGAAACGAAGAAAGAAACAATTGATACGACATCAGGTTTGTAACTGTGGGGCAACCAGTTAATACAGGTAAGTTACAGAAATAAAAAAACACTACAGAAGACTTATTTTGTCTTGGGGCAATATGAGAAGTCTGACATCAGGATAAGAATTCCTCCTGTGCCTCCATTCACAGGCACGATGGCTGTTTAAGGCCTTGCCCTTACTTAGAATGCCATACCAGTATTAGAGCAGAAATGAGTCATGTCCTATGATTCACTTTGTATACATGGATAAGAATCCCTCCTTTTATCTCACTGATGCTATTCATCTTTCCCAGTTAGATTAAAACACATTGTTATTCAGCTAGATAAAACCAGGAAACAGTTTGCATAAATAGCAGTAGTGCTACAGGAGAAGGGGAAGGCATCTCAAACATGAAAGCTGAAGTGCTCTTAGAAAGGCCATCCTGGCTAGCCAAGTCCTGAATAAAGCGAGCATTTTAAGAAACACTAATAATTCAGCATAATATGCATAACTGTGGTCTTCATCATCACACATGGAAATAACACCTTAACACAATGAGTTCTACGTGCAGCTTCATTTTGGTGCAAGTGTATAAGAAGAGAGAGTTCCAAGGTGACCTGGCAGTGGCCTTTCAGTATCTCAAGGGAAGCTACAGGAATGAGGGAGACAGACTCTTCAGTGGTGTCAGTTGTGACAGAACAAGGGGAAATGGCTTCAAGCTTGAAGAGGGCAGATATAGGTTGGATATACAGAAAAAGTCTTTTACAGTGAGGGCACTGGAACAGCTTGCCTAGAGATGTGGTTGATGCTCCATCCCTGGAGACTATCAAAGAGGGGCTGGATCAAACTCCGGGCAACGTGATGTAGCTGTGCACATCCCTGTTCACTGAAGGGGAGTGGGACTAAATGGCCTTTAAAGGTCCCTGGCAGCTCAAAGGATTCTATGATTCTATGATGATGAGAGGGCATGGAGAATGAGTCTCAAAATATGAATCAGATACACGTTGATGGGTAAGCTGCATGCGAATTACTTGGGAAAGTAGTTTTTTGAAAAGTCAAAAAATAATTAGACAAGTTGTATGTGATCAGGCAAAGGAAGACCCGGGAGGAAACATCCCCAATTCTCGTATTAGGCAATGAGCATCTATCCAGGTTTGTCTAAATAGCTTTTTCAATTACTAGGAGACAGATCAGAATATCATCACTTCCCATGCATTGTATTTTTTAAATTTTAATTTCAAATAGCAAAAAGATGTCCTGTTTTAGCCTTCATTTGAGAAAAAAAAAAAAAAAAAAAAAAAATGTTATATACCAGTTACGAATCATTCTGCAGCTTCTATTTTAGATAATACTGGCCTTTCGTATTTTGATTTAAAAACCAGTTTGTGTAACAGTTTGCACAATTCACATGATCACAGTCTGCAGACTCAATCATGATTGTGTTCCAAGGAAATGGTACTTTCTACTTAATTCATGGTGAGAAATAGTTGGTACAACATACACTTCAAATGCAAGTACAGGGCAATGATGCCATCTGAAATTATCCGCATGTGTAAAATTCTAGCTAGCCAAAACCATCCAGACAAGCTAATCAGAAGTGTCAGAATGAGCAAGAAAAGTAACTTGCATTGAAACATCTTACACCATATACTTATAATACAATGAAAAAATATTTTATGTTATCACAGTAATTAGTCAACAACTGTGCTTCCATTTTAAAGGCAATTAAGAACAGTCAGTGGCAATAATGCAACACTGCAAGTGTTAAAGCATTCTCGAGGTTCAAAATGTGTGAAAGCTTTTAATTGCTTCCATGTTGCATCGTGGTGAAAATCTAAACCCACTTAAGAAATGCAGCAGTGCAAATTTTTGCTAGCACGACACAATCTCCATTTACCAACTAACATACAGGCAATAAATTACATCTTTCTGCTCTACAAAGAGTAGAAACAGGAAGAAAAAAAAAATCACAGGAAGAGAATAAAGTATTGGCAGAGCTTGAACACTGCACATCAGCCTTTTTGAGTCACATGATGCTTACAAACACACAGACCTGTAGGTAATTTTGTTCAGAAAAATATCCCGATGTCAAAGAATATAGAACTTGGAGAAGTGAGCAAGTTCTGCAATACTGAGAGAAAAATTACATCCATCTTGCAAAACTAAAAGTTCTCCTCTGCCAGTCATTTCCTGTACGACATGTTCAGTTTGGCTCCCCTGCATTATTTACTTGCACTAACACTAAAACCTTATCAATAGCTGCAAATTTTAATACCATGCATCACAGTACAGTAACTTACATCACTGTGATTCACAGACATTTCTTGTTTAGGGTTAATATCTCACCAAAAAATATGGCTTCTGTGCACTGGGCAGAGGTCACCCGACGCCAGTCCTTACATCCGAACAGGACCGCAGTTGATTTCAACAGTAAGAAAGTAGAAAATGCAGTGATGGCAATGAATGGACATCTAATCTATCTGTACTGCATGGATACACATTCAAGCTGCATCATAGAAACTCAAAGACTGAATACTAGAGAAAAAAGTATATTCTCTTCATGTTCTCGCACATAGTGGTGTCAAGAAAAAACCAACAGAAATAAGCTCAGGTACTCAGAAACCACGGAAGCGCTGGTGGTTAAAGTCTTTAAACTTGCACGAGGTAGCACATCATCAGGTATCTTCTTTCCCAGAATATATTAAGCAGGATAAATCCAATTTAGTTTTTAGTGCTGCTGAAAATTCTTTTGATAGTAGTTCATGAAGGGACACTCTATCATGAGAATATACCCAACTCCGTCCAGTCCAGTCATAGCGCTTGGGCCCACTGGAAAGCAAAACACACGCTGTGAGTACAGGTCATTCATACGGAAATGCTGGAGGCATGCACTTATAATGTAACCCAGAAAGTGCCCAGAAAGACTGTGAAGACAGATGTGCAGGCTGTGTGAGGAAGCAAAGCAGAAAAGGCCAGAGCTGGCAGGAACTGCTGCGCCATCTGAGAGACTTGTGTGAAAGGTGGCAAGACGTAGCAGTTACTCCAAGCCGATACAAGCTCCTGTCCTTCTTGCTATTGGCACTAGTCTCCCCCACTTCCTCCATCACCCACATAATTATCTCATACACAACTATCATCAAGGGATGCTTGTGTGAGGCTCAATTAATGCTGTTGATTAGTTGCTTTAGCACAGTTATATGCAGATAAGACAGCAGAACACTTATCACCATTCTCACTCACTTTCTGGATGCAATTTACCATCTGAATGCAAATATGTACTGCCATGTGGGAGTTCTGCATTAAAAATCTGTTTTTCCTTCTACTACTATATAGTTGTTGGCTTGATTCTTCATTCTTGCATTAAGTGTCAAGAAAGTAAGAACCAGAACACCTGGGTTCCATTACAGACTTTTGTAGCCACCTAACTCTCCATATCTGAAACAGGAGCAATGGTTGAAAGGTGCTCACTACCTCTAGCAACAGCTACAGAAGCTATAAAAAAAAAAAAAAAAAATAAAAAAAAAAACCAGAAGGAAACAAAATGTTCAGCAGGGATAAACAGGTGAACCATCACTCTTATGCCTGGACTTGAGCTCATAGATAGGACACAGAGTGACTTAGAACTCAGACAACCTGCACACAGGTCTGCTAGATGGCAGACTGTCCTATAAACACACAGGAACAACCTGTGGCTTCTCTTCAAACACACACACACACACACACACACACACACACACCCCAAAACTAATCTGAACCTCAAATACCCTGAAGTATTCACAGTATTTAAATGAGTTTTTAAACCACTAACCAAGCTATAAGAAATAATAAATGACTTCCACTGCTATCTCACTTGCTGCATGTGAATGGGGATCTCCTTTGTCTTTGCAGCATTATCATGTGTTCGTACTGTCTTACACCCAGAGATGTTACTTGCTAAGTATTAGTAATAAGAATTAGCAGTGAAACACTGCCACAGTTCTCTGAATCCCCAAAATACTGTACAAATACAACGTTTTCATTTACACACTTACAATTTAAGCAAGAATCTTGTGAGCTCTACAAATGCTTACAAGGGCTAAATGTTATATTCTCACACAAAGCCTGCATACATTTTTAAAGAATAAGAGGTACAGTATCACCTTAAAAGGTGCTGTGTAAGGTTCAAAAATCTTTCCAGTCAAAGGAGTTGCATCAAATTACTGCAGTTGCACTGCTGCCAGATTGCACACACACTTTTTCCTCTTCTCAACTTGTCAACAAAATTAGGCTCAAGAAAAACAAGTTCACTTGGGTGTACTGACACACGATAACAACATAATGAACAATACTCAAGGAAATTTCACTACTATCAGTTAAGGAAGCACAAAAAGGAACACTTGTTGATGAATCATTCTTCATAATGCTGAAAAAATGCCAAGAATTTTCAGGTTTCTCCCTTTTTCTCACTAACAGATCAATTAAAAATGCTACAACTCCAGCATGTGCTCACAAATTCCACATTCCAGTGCTTGGATGTCTTAGCTGAGATTTGGCTCCAGATAGGTAACGAACCTCTGAATTCTGGCTTCTGTAAGCAGATGAAAACTTTGTGTCAGCAACACAAAAACCAGAAGCAGAATCCAAGCCCAGGAATTTTGTTTTGTGCAAAATACATGAAATGAATGAATGAATGGTGACACACAGCCTGCATCTGTCTGAAGAATAAGCTTGTTAGGCCAGTATACCTTAAAAAGTCACATACTTGTTGGTAAGTTATTTAAAGTTATTTAATCGAAAAAAAAAAACAACAAAGCATTCTGGGATTGGAGAGGAGTTGTTAGTAGAGGAAGATGACTCACAAAATAAGCTGTGCACCAAGCAGTATCTAAGTTTAATACAGCAGTTAGAATTTTCTTTAGGCAAATTTCACTTTTATTAAAATTGTTTCTCTTGAAATCTGATTTATTTTTTTTCTTTTTTGTCTTACACAAACCTTCTACAGAATTCAACTACTGCAAAACTATTCCCAGCTTTGCAATTAGTACACTCTCTACAAACAGCCTTCAAGAAGTGTGCCTGCATAGCTACTGGGCATGCTCACAGTTTCCAGCTAGCTGGTTCCTTCACCAGTGACAGCCACTGACTCCCTGTGTGCTCTGTAAAGAATGGTGGCAGAGGACACTTCTTTTTTGGAAAGGGAGTCAGCTATAATATCTTCTCCACATATCTGGCTGCCCTCCCTGTTGAAACCAGCTAGAAAAACTAAATGGATCAAAACAGAGCATTAGAGAAGGCAGAGGAACAGCTAGCCAAGACTCCCATAAAGTGCAGAAGCTTGACAAAAACAACTAGTAGGAGAGCACATAAAGCAGGAAATCCTACAAGCTTAAAAGGGAAGGAGCCACCCTGTCTAAATACAAAAAGCAGTTTAGATTATAACATCACCATCTCTCCTTTTCCAACAGAGCTTTTCTGTGCTTTTTTTAACCATGCCTGGCTTGGTTTTTTTTGTTGTTGTTGTGGTTGGGTTTTTTTTGTTATTGTTTTGTTTTTTTCACCCTTTTAGTAGGTTATACTCTTGCAGACATTGGTTTCAGACTGCAGCAGCACACGAAAACTCTGTTACACATCTCCTCGA
The DNA here is from genome assembly GCF_019232065.1 of Centrocercus urophasianus. NCBI lineage: Eukaryota > Metazoa > Chordata > Aves > Galliformes > Phasianidae > Centrocercus > Centrocercus urophasianus. The sequence goes on along the minus strand of NW_024884833.1, from coordinate 6,943,415 downwards.
CTAATTTAGGCATATCAGCATACTACACCATGCCACAAACCTCACTAACAAATTCTTAACAAACATTTAGATTAAACCATATTTAGAGCATACGTTAAGGAACGGGGCTATTTGTGGCATTAGATAATCCAATCCATTCAATGCTAAGAAAAAGGGGAAGCACATTTCCACCCCATTTTCAGGTGTGACATACCTCACACGTAACTCACCTTGTGGGAGAGGACAGCCAAATCTGCCGGTTAGGTGTTTGCTTATTGATTACATATGTTCCCATGTCTCCACCTAATTTAACTGTTAAAACTCCACTCTTGAATCACAAAGAAAATAAACAGAAATTTAAATTTGTAACCTGTTACTTGACAAGAAATACATAATTGCAGTAAATAAACAGAAACTCGCACATCTGCGCTACACTCCCAAATATTGTCCAGGTAACAATAGCCTGGAAGAATTAAAGTTATGAATAAACAACACGTGCTAATATTTAAGACAACCTGAATATTTTTGAGCCTGACCTAGACTTCAAACCTTCTGGTTAGTTTTATTTAGTGTTTGTACCACTCACAATAGCACTGCTCAGAGAATGCATCCGAGCCCTGACCTGTGATCTTGGAATAGCTGGTAGTTTGTTTTAGAAAGGCTGAAACACAACTCAAAACCAACATTTTCCAGGCATGAGCTGGTGTGTTTCAGAGTCAAGGATCTCTCTGTGTAGAGACTGAATACCCAAGACTCCCAATTTTACTTTTTTTTTTTTTTTTTTTTTTTTTTTTTTAACTGCAACAGTTCCCAAGAGAATAAACACAACACAACTCTTCACTGCAATAATTCTGATGAAGTGCCTAGATCCTGAATCACACCTTAAAAATGTTCCCCTTTTGAACTCCAGAAGGCCTGTTTTCTTTCAGGTGTACCAGTGTTAGGCCATGATCCCAGCAAGAATTTCTGGTCTCCCTCTCATGCACATTTCTAAGTGACAACATGATTAATCTTTTTGACATTCTCACGAGCATATGCAGAAGAGGAGACAACAAAAATGTTCATGCTCTAACTTGAAACAAAAAAAAACCCACAATATTTTGACACAAATTAACTGACAAGTGATCTGAATTTATGTTGGTCAAAAATTCAACCTTTACAGACTGCAATTTGATGATTTGGGTAGAAAATGTGGTCGCATTTAATATATAGTTTTTCAAATACTTCACAGCTTCCAGCACAAAAAAGCTTATCTAATGGATCTATATGTTTTACACCTTAGAATGTACTACTAGAGCTACTCTTACTTCTAATGCTACTACCAATGTATAAATAATTACCTATCATTTTCAACTACCTAATGCCCTCCCATCTTACTTTGTAGCATGCAGCAGCTTAGTGCTTTCTTCTCCTATAGAGTAATTAAATGTTCCTAATCTCTGACATATCTTGGGAATTATCAGCAGTGAAATAATACTCTCAAGGTCTGAATTCTTTATTCCAATCCCCATGCTCTTCTTGTGCTTGATGATACCCCTACAGGCGTGAGCAATAATATATACATAAAGGCATGACTGGTTACTGCAGCCATCAGGTTGCCCAGTCAGTTATATTAACTGGAAATTGCTTTAGAAGTACAAGAGTAGGTGACTTCTCTGGTCATCATGACCTCAATGTTTTCCATACCTCAACAGTCTTAGATCTGTAGAGATAGAGCAGAACAAGAGCACATGGGGATAATTAGCCCTGAATATGGCTACAATCATGCCAGCATTCTTCTGTGGGCTCCTTAGTGCCATATAGTATGTATTCAGGATGATATTAAGCTGTGTACTGCAAACACACAAACCTATTTGTAAGCAAATCGGTTTGTGAGGAATTAACATTTTTTCACCAGTGCTTATAGTGTCAGCTGTTGGAGAGTGCTCTGTCATTGCAAATTAAATAAAAGTCAGCTTTTATTGCTGGTTTTAAAACTTTGAATCATGTATTTTGTAATACTTTTGAAACACCAGAAGACACAAGTTGAGCTTTTAGGAACTTAAAATACAATAAAATTGAATTGTTTCAATACTCTTGCATGTGTTTTGTGCTACTGTATGAATGTTTGTGACCTCCTGGAAAAACGTACCTATTCATGAAAGGAGACTCTGCCCTCCCCCTGCCTGGATTCAAAGTTACAAACTGCGTGAGAAACTGAAGTTCCTAAGAACTCACAGGTGCCAGACGACCCTTCTCATGCTTGCCACCTCGTGGCATGCTACAGTACTGGTCTTGCTTGTGTGAAACAATCCTCAGTAGACTTACCTGAGACTTCTAAGATGACAGTCATCACAGAGCCTATACTACGAAAGATTACTTATTAAAAATTAGGATGGATGTACAGATAATTCTGTCCAACCTCACAGGGAGAGAATGTCAAGCACAAAGCACTCTTCTGTGCCTGAAGATAAAACTAGGGCAGACAGATGACTCACAATTCTCATGCAATGAAGTGTTCAAAAATACTGAAGAGGTTGACGATAATCTTTTTGCTCATTTTTGTCTGATATGCCAAAACATGCTGAATAATAATGGTTAAGCTATTCACCAGAAAAGTAATTAGCCGTAACATTGCACATTTGATTAAACCAACAAATAATACTTGTAAGTGCATCAGTGGTATCCAACTAACAGTGTTTCTACCCTAGCTATGCAAAATGAACAGTGAAGAAGAACAGAGTAACAAACTACAGGGTTGATCTGTTTGTTTAGCACAGTGCAACCCAAATCACATGGCCCGATATCCTGAGCACTGAACCCTGACTGATGGGACTTGTGGTCAGCAATCTGAGTGGTAAGATATGAACTGACTGCAGCAATTTTGCAAAACAGATGAAACACGTTGAAAGGAAGACCTGTGCTGCAGCTGTCAGTGCAGGGAGAAACACGGTTTCCTCCAAGTCACGTAGAAGCTGCAAGATACAGCCCATTTCAGGACTTTTATATAAAACTGACAAACTCCTTAAAGAAACACAGTGGCATTTCTAATCAGCCTGTCACCTCTGTCAAAGAACTTGAGAGGGTGACCTACTAAAGCCTCCAACTGTCAGGCTAACAGCTACCCTGCCTCCCATCGGACTGCAGCCTTCCCACTGTGGCGGACTCGCTTCTCATTTTTTGCAGCTACCTGCTGCAATGTAGCATCCTCTGTTGCTCTTCTCCAGCACAGCCACATCAAACACACTACGTAATGCCTGGTGGAGACCAGCATTCCTTCTCAGTACTCAGAGCGATCACATAAACTGCTCCACCAGTAACATACAGTGATGCACATGCACTGTGCCATGTAGGTCCACCCTAGCATTTACCTTGAGTGAACTGACTGATGATGCTGATGATGCCTGAGGTCAGCGTGAGTTTGGAGAAATATAGAAAGAACTAGAAATCAGTTTTCTTCTCCTCTTAGTATAGAATAGTAGATGAGCCCATGTCTTTTTTTTTTTTTTTTAAACAGAATAAACTTTCTGTAAATCCTCAAATTATACGGACCACAAGCTACTTCTTAGCAAAAGGCATAATTTTAGCAGTAAAGCTGTAAATAAATAAATAAGATATTTTAAGTGCTGGTACTAAGGTGACTAGTGCAAAATTCTCTTCCGAAGTAAAAAAAAAAAAAAAAAAAAAAAAAAAAAGAAATAAAAAAGAAAAGAACAGTCTACTGGAATTAGAACGGTTAACAAAACCTTTAAAACATACCCCTAAAGAGACATCATAATCTTCTGGGGTAAAAGGCTTATCTGTGAGGTCTTCAAAGAAATCTGCCAAGGATTCCAGTGTTTCTTCAGCCAGTTTTTCATAAGTGGTCTCATCTAAAGAGCTACAAATAACACACAGTCACATAGTCAGGAGGGAGGGAAAACATGGAAGGTGGTATTTTATTACTGTGTTTATCACAGTGAAAATATCAATATTGTTTCACAGTTAGCATTACGTCTAAGGACACAAATAATCATCCTCCTTATGGTAATGGAGGTTACAATGCACCTTACATGAGGAGGTGGAGTTTTAGTACTTGAGCAGTATAGACCTCTAATTAAAGATTGTGTACTATGTGTATAAAACTGTGTTGTTTTATAGATATCATGGCCCCTGAGTATTAAGGAGACAGACCCAGACTTCAAAACACAGTCTTCTTATGAAAATGCCGTGCAAGAAGCACTGTTTGAGGCCCCACAAATAGATTCCAGCACCTCCTGTTGAAGCATATACGCCATTTGACAATAAGGAAAAAAATACAGCTACAAGCAGAGCTTTAGAAACATCAATGTCAAATGCTATCACTACATGCAGCATTAGATTTCTCAACAGGGATCAGCAATGCAATCCAGGAGTGGGACATCATCTACAATGTGCACATGAACTAATCCTTTTACAATTACCTCCTTCAGAGAGACTCAAAGCACATCTATAGCCCATAATTAAGGTTTACAACACTTGTGAGACAGCTTCTGTTATCATCTTCAAGCAACTAAAGAAGTGAGAACAAAGTCTAAATAATTTTAATTAAGTAAATGTAATCTAGTCACCTACATTCTCCTATCCGTAGCAGTCATTTTTAACTGAGTGTGTAGGTGGGTATCTCTAGCAACAGACAACTGGGTGAAACCACGTATTTTGCTAATGGGTGTGGCAAAACAGCTGTTACAATGAACTGAATAGGTGACTCAGTATCTTCCAACTGACTGGAACGTTTTGTTCTTTTTTAAGTTTCTTGTAAGACAGTTGCCAAAAAACGCTGCACACCACTTGAGTCATGGATGCCCCGGGAACACCTACAGATGTGGAGAACTGAGGGCCTTAGGATCAGGTGGGGACTCGCACTGTTCCAGGTGCCTAGCAGCATTCCCTGGGCCTTCAACTGCTGCACTGCATGAGAAGAGGTCTCTCGCAAGCATCACATCATGCCGTGCCACTGCACATCAGCAACTCCACATTCCCCAATGTATGTTATTTCTCACCAGAGACAGGATGAGGGGAAATGGCCACAAGTTGCACCAGGGTAAGTTTGGGTTGGATATCAGGAAACACTTGTTTACAGAAAGGGTCGTTAAGCACTGGAATAGGCTCCCCAGGGAGGTGGTTGAGTCACCATCCCTGGATGTGTTTAAAAACTGATGTGGTGATCAGGGACATGATTTAGAGGAGAGTTGTTAGGGTAGAAAGTTAGGTTGTGGTTGGACTCGGTGATCTTTAAGGTCTTTTCCAGCCTGACCAATTCTATGATTCTGTGAGAAATGGGGAGTTGCCCGTGTTTAGGCATGAGTTATTTCCCACTCACACCAAATGATTCTCCCTAGAACTACACTGTTCCTGTTCACAGCTGTGTTGTACGTTACATTAGTTTTGACAGTCCTACCAGCTGTTCAAAGACGAATGTATATTCATATGAACAGAAGTATTCCCAGAATATCCTAAGAACGAGATTTACCTTTTGTCATTCAGAGTTCCTGTACTTCTTAAATTCATGAAGTGAACAGTACTGCTCCTCACCTCTGAAGCATATTGCAATTGCTGCTGAAAATAAGTTAATTAAAAGATGGAACGTGAAGACCATGAACTGTACATTGGTCACACAACCAAATGGTTCCTTGAAGGCTTTGTCTCCACATTAAACATTCGTATTTTATATTGCAGAGCAGAATAACACAGAGGGAATCCTCCACTGACCTAGGCAGACTGGGGCACTCTCATCTGTTACAATCGAAGTCACACAGTGGAGAACCAGGAAAGAGAAGAACTATTTCCTCTTCCTCTAACACAGAATTACTCTGCTCGGTTCGGTTCTCTCCAGCACGGAGCACAGACCAGCGCCGTGCGGCCGCAACTCCTGATGCCGATCAAATACACACCGACACCTCCGCGTTTTCGCCACTCCCGGGGTCAAAAGGCACGGCGCCACGCCGGCCCGCAGCGTCAGGCCACGAGGCCGCGGCTTTCACCGCTGTTCGCACTCCCGACGCGGCCGCACTCGGTGCCGTCGGAAGCTGCCGGCAGTCCCGGCCTAGCGGAGGGGCGGGCCCGGCGAGGCCTCGGCCGGCCCCTCGCGGTGGTGACCGCAGGGGCTGAGGAAGCGCCCAGCCCGACGCCGCGCCCTCCCCGCCCTGGGACCGGCCAGCACCCCACCCGCCCCGGCGCCGCCGGCTCGCCCCCTCCCGCCCTGGGCGCAGACCGCTCCCTCCCCTCGCACTCACCGCCCGGCCGCGGACAGCAGCGGCTGCCCCCGCCCTCGGGCCGTCCCCGGGGCCGCCGCTCCTCCGCCGCGCCGCCGCCGCCGCCCACCGCGCCGCACGCAAGGCAGCGGCCGCCCCCGGCCTCCACATGCCGCCCCTCTCGCTGCGGAAGAGGCCGGGGAGGAGCCGGCGCCGCGCTGCCGCTACCGCCCTCCGCCGGCGCCGAAGAGCAGCGCGGAGCCGGGTGCCGCGGCTGGGATTTGAGCGCAGCGGGCGACCCGGGCAGAGCGCGGGAAGCCGACTCCCGCCGTGCGGCGCCCCCGGCGCGGGTAGCGAACGAGCGAACCAGCGGGGCGGTCCGAGCTGCGGAGCGCCCCCAAGCGGCAGGTGTGTGGCGGTCACTGGCAGTGCGCTGGGGGGGATAAACGGAAAAGATAAAGGCGACGCGGACAGAGCGTTGAGCATAGCTGGAGAGGCGAGAGATAAGAGCTAGTTCTGATGTGAAAGTTTATAAAAGAGCGCGTTTTGTGTGGGAACAAAAACAAATTCAGATCTTCCCAGGAGATGGGGCTGTGTGGATCTGTGTGCTCGCTGCATTCCCCTCCTGGAGTGGTACATGAAGAGATGCTCTCTTGTTCCTTGAGGACGGATCCCACGTGCTTAACACCTCTGGAAGAAAAACAGTGATATTTTCACAGCTGTAGTAGTCTAAATACTGAGGTAAGGCTGATAGGGAAAAACTTTCATCAGATCCAATAGTACACTCATAAAGCCGCTTCTTTTTCATACGTCGGTGAGCAAAGCAGAAGGAAGAACGGCAGATTGTTTGTTTTACGTGTGACATTTGATTTAAGGAAAAGGTAGCTCTTGTTCACACTGTTGTTCCTATACAGCATCCTCAGATAGGTGTTTTCTGGCAGTTTCCCTGTAATTCCAGTGATTTGTGCCAGTTCCAGTGATTTGATAGGTCATGAATCATGAATTAGTGTAGATGGAGCACTTTCTTCATTATTAGCAGTCTCATGTATCAAAACTGCCAAGAAAATGTCAACAGTGTTCACACGAGGGGCAAGAAGAGGGCAATTTTGGCATGCTTTTATTATGGCTTTAGTCTTGATTTTTGTTCCTTAATGTTCACATCCCAGCACTTTGGTGTCAGCACTTAAGCTGGCTTGCAGTAACTGCCCAGCAGCTCCAGGTACAAAGCAGCTGTGAGACCAGGTCTCGTGCCCTCACTGTGGGCAGAGCTGATGTCCTTTTGCAAGCAAATGCATGCATCACAGCAGAGGGGTCAGCAAATAGCCTACGTGTAGAAAAGGCGGTGCACTACCAGCTGCTCGTTATCACCACCTGTCGTTCAGGATTGGACAAGTAGTACTGAGTTAAATGAAGTTACCCGTGCGTAAAGAAAGTCAACAAGAAAACACATTTTGGGTCAGGAATTTGTATTCTCAAGCTGCAGAGTTTTAGGGCTAGAAAGTGAAGTACTAGTTGTTTGTTGTTGATGTTTTTGTTTTGTTTTTAAACTGGGAATGACTATTAAGAAAGAGCTGCAATTGTGTGTGCTTTAGTGAAGGTTTCTCAGTACGCTCCATAGTCTGTAAGGATTTCCTTTTTCAAGTGCTCGATGACTGTTTCCATTTACAAGAAAATGTTAAAGACACTGTACACTAAGGGTGGTTCGTTCTCTGAATCATTTATTATAGATATAGTGGTTTCAGACAGAATGGCTGCATTAAATTTGGTGTCCTCTGGAGTCTTCTCATGGACAGATGATTGGGACACTACTGGGAACATTGGGGAAAATGTGACAAATATTTGCTTTCTGGAGGTTAACCTAGTGCTGAAAACCTTTTTATTTTACTCCCAGTAAAACTAATGATAATTATCTACTTTGCATATGTCCACACTTTAAATATAGTACACACTATGCATGATTGAACAGACACTTCTAATCTACAAATTTTTTTCCCCTTAGGGCATGCAGATTTGTCCCTAGCATTTCTGTGAGGAATGACACAAGATCGTTACCTTGCTGAGACTGAGCGATCCAATTTCAAAGCATGGAAAAAGGGTAATCATGAAACACAGACCCTAGGTTAATAAAGAGGCTCTAAGAAAAGACATCAGTCCATCGTTACTTTTCTCTTTTCTGTGCATAAGGAGAAATAACCTCCTCCTTGTTAATGTTACTGGATTAGATCAGTGCAAAATGTACCAATGCAAAATTCTTCAGGGATACAAAGCGGAACTTTAGGAATTAAAGTGCCAAATTCTGGCTTGGCAGTGCAGCAGGTTTACCTGCACTTACTCCTAGAATAGCTACTGCTCTCTGTAACTTCCATAAACTTTCAAAGCGACAGCTACATAGCTTTTTCTTTTTGTTTGTTTGTTTTTAAACACTGTTGTATCAAGGTAAGAAGTCTTTTAACTTGTAACTTGTGCTTGTGATTGTCTCTCAGCTGCAAGGGAAATTAAGGGAACCAGAACAGTATCTGAATTTGTCTTGAAACAATTGCTCATAGAGAAAAACTTGACACGTTGTTATGAAGCACTTGAGGCACTGTTTATGCCCTTTGCTTTTTCCTTTCCCTTTGCTGTGCAACTTTAAGATTCCCCCCTTCATTAAAGAGCTGGCAGAAGGTAAGTTCAGATGCCATCTTACAGACTGGTTGATGCATCTCTTGAGATGCCTCTCAAGTCCATGAGACATACCAGAACAGGAGCACACTGACAGCTGAGATAGTCTTGAGAACAAAATACTTTATTCATCAATAAAACTATAGTTTACAGTAGTATTTACTAAATAAATTATATAATTTCTCTCTTACAAGAAATAAACTAAAATCAAAAATATTTCGAAGACAATATATATACACAACATAAGGCCTTGTTATAAATAACATTTTTTCTTTTCACCGACAGTGAAAATGTCTTTAAAGGCTTATTTTCATATCCCATGTGCAGAGGCTTACCTTAACCCTCCTATCAATTCCAATTTCCACTTCTGTGGATCTAAGCGATTAGAACTGAAGGGTGAAAATATGCAAAAATTAATTTTATTCACCACTGTGCTTATTTTTAATAGGTAAAGCAGATAATATATTTTGTTTGCATAATTACAAGATGCATGCAAATGAAATCACTAGAGAGCCAATAAGAAAATATTACTTTCAAGTCCAAAAAAATTGATTGGCAAGATAGTAGAAAGCAGCTCGAACACACAGGTCTTCACAGTTCAGCAAGCAAGAGCAGATGATAGAAGAGTGTGGAATGTTTCATGTCACTTTCGCCAAGTCTACCCATTCTTTCTATAATTCAAAGATCCTAACAATTCTTAGAACAAGTTCAACTGATTATTACTCCGTCTACAAGGCTCAGCAAATCAGGAGTGCAGAAAGTGCTCTTCGTTAATCATGGTCACTTCTCTATCTCAGTTTTCATTCTTGTGTTTTTTATTACTGTAAAAACAAACAGAAAAAGAAGCTAAGTTAGAAGTTGTGTTTATTTGCTTTCTTATAGAATTATAAATTGGTTACATATTTATTCCTCTGAAGAAGCTGAAGCACAGTTCAAGAGTGATCCTCTAATCAAAATCACCAGGTACTTCTCTGTACAAGAACCAACCCCTACAGTCTTGCAGATGTTGCATGGCACTTAGATTACCAAAATCCAACCACTTGTTTATGCAAAATGCTGAACACTCTGGGCATCACAGAAGACAATCCAAACTGAGAGCACTCAGCAACTCCTAACTTTCTTTCACTTGACAGAAGTACCTGAGGCTGATTAGAAGCGTCAGGGGGGAAAAGTGCAGTTTTTGCATGTCTTCTGTAAAAGTCCTGCTAGCTTCCACAGGATATCCTCTGTTGAAAAACATAGCTATCCAAAACTCTTCAGACACAGCTGATGTTCTCTATCATTCCATTTCACAAAAAACATGACAATATTTGCGAGTTTCATTTTCATTTGCATCCAAAGAAGCAGCTGTTAAATAATATAAACAGTCGATTACTCCTTACTATCTCTACTGAGTCACAGATGAAGAGAAGCTGTTCTCTGCTGAACAACTTATTACTAGCATTTACACAATAGTGTATTTTGCTGAACAAAATCTTGCAGCGAATCAAACGTATCTCAGCTAATGTATTAAATGTGGAAAAGGACACAAAAGCAAACCGAAGACAGCTGGACTGACCCCACTCTAGAACCTGATAAAAGTACAAAGAAGATGCAAGTCTGTATTTATTAATCAGGTTTTTTTAAAGTCCCTTCCAAACTGTATTTTTTCAGTACAAGCGTCTAACTAACCTTCAAGTATTTCAGTAACAATCTAATCTTGGCTGTGAACAGCAACAATGAAGCTCAGAAGGCATTCTAAAAGCTTATCTTACAAAAATGAAAACCCAAAGATAGTTAAGATTTCTAGCATTAGACTTTGAACCTTAAAGAAGGGTTTTTAAGTGCTGCAAACTTTAAGCTGTGTTGTGAACCACTGTTATGGACAGGGCATTCACAGTCAATTCACTGCTGATGAGCAAAGTACTAGGTTCTCAGAGACTATTCTCTGTTTGGACAGCACTTCTTTCCACTCTCAGCAATAATGCCAATGCTCACTTTTTGCTATTCCAGCAGTACACAATTATAACATATGCATTTTTATTAACTCTTATCCTTCCAAAGCATTTCAGAAGGATGAAGGATTGAAAAAATACCTGCAAAATTTGCATTACAGAATTGGAAAAGATAGCCCTGATAGAAACATAAAGCAGCTGCGTGTGAGTCACAGGAACGCTGTGCATACAGCAGGATTTAAATATCCTTCTGTGTGTCAGGTACAATCCACTTCTGTGTGCATTACTGTGGTAAAGTCTACAATGGAAGGCACATGACATGAGCATCTCTGTCACCACTGCACAATGTGTGGCGTTATTTTGATGTAAAAAGCAGCATTTTCTGATGAAGACTGCATTTGACCATAGCAATTAGTTTCATATGATAATTAATGGCAAATGATAATTAATGGCAAATGACCCCATCAGATGCCTTCCTGCAATAGCTATCTGAGATCTCTCATGCTGGTTCTATAGTGTACTTTCAGTATTGGGAATCTTTTTGTACTTCAATTGTCTTCCCATGGATTTGGTTTTGAGTAAATTGATTTCTCCATATAGTGCATTAAAATCCTTAGGGCATGAGAACCTGTAGTTTAGCAACAATAGAAGCTGTCATTTTAGCACCTGGCTTACGCAGGTAATGTACTAATTGCAATCAGAAATGACATGCTTTTAATCTACTCTAACACTTCATTCCATTATCTGATTTTCATGGAAGTATTGTTGTTGCTTTTTATGTAACATTGCTTCTGCAAAAACTCTTCTACTGAATGATATTCAAAAGCTTGGTTTTTGTTTCACCTTGCATCAGCCTTCGGTTTTATGAGAGACATAGGCTTATTTTTCCCCTGACGGACAAGATAATGGATAATTGAATACAGACATCAAATAGGTAAGAGAGGAGAGGAAGAGTGAGTTGTTCCTCACTGTGTGGAACACCTAAATCTTCCCTCTTTCAGCCTTATGTAAACCCTGCTTTGAGGAAAGGGTGCTTAACTGGTTCCAGTATGTGCACAGAGCACATAAGGATTTTTCTGCTCTCACGGGAAATTCACTCAAAATGTCTGTAAGTAAGGAGGCCTAAATTCTTTTCTCACAGTACTGAAGTTAATATTCAATCTGCTGTCTTTTTCTACCAGTATCTTCAACGGAAATAGCAAAGCTCCAGAAAGAGCAATGTGTCAAAATATGAGGTGTACATTGTAGTGTGACTGTACATTTAATTGCTTGTTCTTACGTGCATCCTGCCTGGGAAATGCTTTAACTTCAGTCCTGGTTATTATTGCTTCACAACACACTCTGAAGAAATCTACAATATGATTAGAATTGAATCAAATGCTGTGGAAGACAGAGAAGCAAGAAGTTCTTGAATGAAAAAGAAACACCTTGTCAAGGAGTTATGGTAGCACGTACAACCCCATATAATAACTGTAAATCACAGCCTGAACCACTGATTGAGCACCTGGGGAAAGCACCTGGTCAGCCCTGGGAGCACAGGGGAAGGCAATTCAGCTGTGTGACCAGAAGGGGTGGAGCCTGGCTGCTACAGTCATTGCTTCTTGACCACTACATCCCTGATAAAAAGTCCCTCCTCATCTTTACTCTGAGTATGGGAAGGCCACAATGAGGTCTCCCCAAGCCTTCTCTTCTTTAAGCTAAATGTGCCCAAGTCCCTTAGCTTTTCTTCACAGGAGAGGTGTTCCTGCCCTCTGATTGTTCTTGTGGCCATCCTCTGGACCCGCTGCAACAGCTCCAAGTCTGACTTATGCTGGGAGCCCCAGAACTGAACGCAGAACTGCAGGTATTTATTTGATTTGAGGTAAGAATTCTTTTTTCTCTGCATGGAAAGTTCACACTAGGAGAGCGTAAAGACTGCTTATCCAAAAATAGCTGAAGGAGTGAAATATTTCTAAGAGACAGTAATTGTGAAGATGAGGGATTAGATAGTAAACTGGCAGTTGGAAGGGGTTGAATACAAACTATGAGTGTTCAAAAGGAGAAACAGGCACAGTACTAACTATAGGAGTGAAAACAGAGGAAAAGAAGCACAGTGAAGAGTAAGAAGAGAGAGACGTGTTTGCCAAATTTCCAAATAGGGAGAGGCAAGCACTTATCAGTCTATTTAGCTATGCATCTACAGCCACAATACACACAAAACAGATCTCCAGCTAGGATTTACAACTTCAGAATCCTATAGTAAAATTGGTATTTAGTCATAAGCCACAGTATGGGTAATTCTGAATTAACATTATTATCTGTGCAATTCATCTGAAAAATCACAGCTGTACTAACTGGACTTCAAATATGCAGAGCTTGCTCATCACAGCAGTTACTCCTTCTTTCCACTCTAAACCTTTTCAATCCTTTGCAGCCCTCTTTTCAGTGGTAGTGGCTCCTAAGTCATACACAAATAACAGCGGGTAATGTTACATTTCCACGTAACTATTCCTTTACTACCAAGGAAACTTCTGTCATAGTTAACACAGGAGTTCTCCTTCAAATGAAATAGTTCAGTAATGAAATCCTATAGGCAGGATATATACTTGTTTAAGATCTGCATTTACCACCAGCTGATTTAAGCTGTAGAGCATCGTAATGGAGCAAACTTATGTCTGTCACTCTACTATTTACGTGCATATTCTTATCCCACTGTAAACATAACAGGTATCAAACTACTTACAGTGAAACAATTATCACACACAATCACAGGGGTTGGAAGGGACCTCAAGACATCAGTTATCCTATTTCTTAAGCCTTACTACTCTGACTTCACTGACACTGTAGTCTGTCACCTGAGAGAACAGAGGAGTAGTTTTTAATTTCATGTTGCTCTTTCATGGACAGAAAGCTTAACACTGCGGACAGACACAACAGGGTGACTTAAGGTGGGGTTTTTTTTCTTTTTAATTACCTAACTGAAAGTACTGCTTTTCTCAATTTTAGATACCTTAAAAACTGCACTAAGGTCTTTATGGTTGGCTGATCTACACAATGAAACTTTTGCAGTGTTGGGTCTGTATTTCATACTAACCAAAGTCTTTCTTTTCAGAAAGAAGTGGTGTCTGTTAGGCAGCTTCAGGAGGTTAGACTGTATGTGATTTACTTGTCCATTTCCTGCAACATTTCAGGATTTCTGAGTCTTTACAGACTTTTCAAGTCAACATCGTATCATCAACAGGCCTGTTTAACACAAGTCCTACAGGAATAAGCTGATTTAATGGGCTACACGAAGCCACAGTTAACTAAGTCAATTCTATTTCCAACTGGCTGCTTGTACTTGCTACTGTGTTGATTCAGTTGAGGCAGAACAGACAAAACCTACCCTAAGCATTGGGTACTGTATTTACCTAAATGTTGCTGGCTTAGTTAAAAAAAAACAAAAACAAAAACAAACAACTCAGTTTTTCTTTATACAGAGAATAGCACAGCAATCAGGCAATATATACTATGTACAACATACAACATATTCTGTATTTCACTGTATTTCTTATGGAAAAAAAAAACAAACTAACAGTGAACACTTAATAATAAATGCAGGGAACCTCTACTAAAAGGAAAACAGCCATGCTTGAGTGAAATGCTTGTTAACAACCTAATTAATGATTGCTTTTTCACTTCCTCTGTATATAATTCTTGCCACAAATGTCATTTCTTCATGAGTACAAGATCTCTAGCATAATGTCAGAATTGTTTATGTTTGAGGAAAATAAATCCTCAGGTAAAAAGAAGCAAGCAGCACACTGCTTCCTGTATTCATACTGAGTTTTTCTAATGGGCTTGCAAATGCACAGAACCTCACTCAAATGCAACTAGCAGTGGGTGTCCAGTGCCTTTACATTTGTGGAATGTGAGCAATTCCCATAGTTTTGTCTGTTAATTTTTCTTATAAGAACTGATGTAATGCTGATACATGGATGGTTTAATTGCTGCAAAGTGCTGCTTACACAGAGCCAAGGATGTTCAGCTCCTCACTCTGTCCAGACAGTAACTGGCTGTGAGTGCAGAAGGAACAGCAGGACAGGACTGCTGACCCAAAGTGACTAAAAGGATAAGCTGTACCACATGGTGTCATGCTCAGCTATAAAAGCTGGGGAGAAGAGGAAGAAAGGAGATGTTTGGATTCATGGTGTTTGATTTCCCAATAAACTGTTACATGTGACGAGCCCTGCTTTCCTGGAAGTGCTCAAAGATTTGCCTGTTGATGGAAGTAGTGCATGAATTCCTTATTTTGCTTTGATTTCACATGCTGCTTTTGATTTATCTATTAAAGTGTCTTTATCTGTCCACGAGTTTTTACACTTTAACTCTTCTGATTCTCTTTGCCACCCCTTTGAGGGGGGTGATTATGCAGCTCTATGAGTGCATTCCAGCCACCACACTGAAGAACCCTTCATAGCAGAAAAGTAAGCAATTCATATACTTTGTTATTGATTTATATACTTTATATTGTGCTTGCTTTTCTTCAAAATCACTGACGAAAATACAAAGCTTGTCTCCCTGGAAAAATTTACTTTCTCAATTGTGGAATATTAGATATGAAGACAAAAGATGTTTTGTTTCCTCCTGTAAGCACGAGAAGCAAGTAATAAGCCACTCCCATTCCTCCTACCATTACAGAAAACCTGAAAGAAATTTCAGTGTAACTCGTTATTAACACAACAGAAATAGACAGAAGATTACTGAATGATTTGTTTTGCAAAGATACTTAAGCATATGTCTAACTTAAAAATACCTCAAAGAACCTCTGGTTCTTTAAGTTCAGTATTTATTCAAGTCCCCTGCTAAGCCTCAATCAGAGAAATAACAGGAAAAAAAGAAGCAGACTGACAACTTACCAAATAGACATCCAAAACAGAAGCATTATCGTTTTCCGTTTCCAGTGTGCTCTGTTCTGATGTCAAATAGATGGCACTATCTTCTAGAGTGAATGTTGAACTTGAAGGCAACTCTTTACTGGAAAGAGAAGGGAGACTACAGTCAACAAAAAAATACAAGTTGCAGAGAGCTCAGCCACAGCTGAAATCTTAAAATAAATTTCTCCCTAACAACTAAGCTTCAAATACTTGAAAAGTAGAAAAATAAACAAGTGTAAGTGTATAGGTAGTTAACTGGGGGCGCACATTTTACTAATGTGTGCAAACCATGTTATTTCTACCTTTGTTGTAATTAGAATGTTATCAAGAAGTAATACTGTTCTCGAACTCTGCTGGAACAATGAATCTATGCCACTGTATCAGTGGGGTACCTTCATTAATTTCTACATCACAATGGTATAAATCCTAGGAACTTTTTTTTTAATTTAAAACAGAGGAAAAAAGAGACTCAGTAATAAAGCACAGTAGTATTGGACTTTCTCACATAGATAAGACATCACTTTCAGCCAACAGTTCAGATGGGATAGTGAGAGAAGAAAAATAGTGCATAGTAATTAGTACAGCTCTGCAAGCAAGGAATGTTGGCAGAAGAGGTGTGCTGAATTATTTCAGTCAGGCATATGATTTATGTTTGCTGCTGTGGAGAAAGAATGCGAAAACACGAACACCTCCACACAAGAATCCTGTTCTGTAAATACTTGGAACCACAGAGCTGAAACTGTCCATGGTGCTTTATTGGATTTAAGCACCTTAATCTCCCACCCTTACCAGCTGTCAGAAATGAAGGGACTTCAGTTTTGTAGAGCCGTATTTCAAATGTTCTTACCTATGTACACAAGAAGTGAACAGCTAACAATTCTGCATTATAACCGGCTGTTAAAACATGGCCACAGCCATCAGCCTGTAAATGGGGAAAGGAGGATTAATTTTCCCCTCCCTTTGCAGTATTTCATGGTTTAGGTATGTTCCAGGTTGGACATCAAATCAGAAAGGGTACAACTAGAATCCATAGCAGAAAGCAAATAAAAATGCTCAACAAAATAATGAATCATCAGTCATCCTCATGTCATATTAGTATTAAGTGCACAATACCACATTCACCACAATACTCTGCTCCTTTTACTATATAGTATATCCCTTCAACTGTAAGACTAACTCATTTGTCCCAATGGTGATGCAGCTCCCATTGGCTTAGCAGCAGTTTCCTAACACCCTCTATTTGTATTCTATTATGGAACATTTCAGTCATATCAGTTTTCTGCCAACACTACATTTTACTAAAAGGAAAGGGAAGGACAGGAAGGAAAGAAAGGAGCTACTGCCAAACACTGACTATGTTTTTATCATCTCCCACAAAACAAGCTCTGGCATTAAATACACTATTTTTGGTGAAAGAAAAAAAATCGCTTTTGCTTGCTTGCATAATTTTGACAAACAGGGATGCTCAGTTCAGGCCTCAGAATGTGCCAAGGCCCATGTAAGAAAATCATGTGCCAAAGGACGAACATGAAGTGAGCAGCTACTGTATTTATAAAAATGTGCAAAGTCAATGGTCAACCCTTCTGGAAATCAGTGCTCTGCATTACTATGAGCAGGTCGGGCAGTCTGCAGCATATACCTGGCTTTTATACCTGTATTATGTTAAGTATAAAAGAAAAAAAACCTTGAAATAGTTATTTGCTATGTACTAAGCCACATCACTACTGTGATTTAACTTCTCTCACTCAGAAAACTTCTGGCACCTGCACTCAGATGAAGTGAGATTTTCCACAATTCATACCAGTGCGCTTTATTTTAGAGCCTTCTTGGATCAGAAGGCCAAGACCTAGAGCTACTGTTCTTTTCTGGTTAATTCACCAGTTTACTCCTGTATCTACTTTCCTTTCTGCCTTTCCCACTTCCCCATTAGAATGCACTAGCTTGTTGTGGGTTTTTTTGCTGCTAATTTGCTAGTTTGTTAAGTTATCATCTACTTTGCTTCACAGTCTGCCTTGCATTGCAAGCAACAGCAAAATGAGTTCAGCGCTGGGATGGGATTGTTAAACTACCTCTCTATGGCATATAATAAAGACTGCCCTCTGCCCTTCAGAGCATGCCTCTTTTTATGGTATGCAAGGAGACATGCAGATCTGCCTGCTGCAGGAATCCACTACACAGAGAGTAAGCAAATGAAGGCTAACACACAAACAATACGGAAAGAGAAGTCCCATTAATGTTACAGCTTGGTTATTCATTAGTGAATTTCCTAAAAAAGCGAGAACATATAGAAACAGATAATACTGTACAGAAATGAAAGGGAGAAACGGGATAGAAGAAAGTACAGAGTAAACTTGCACAGAAAACCAGCATGGAATAAAGGCCCCTGCACAAAAACAGGCATGAAAGAAGAGGCAAAATAATACAGAGATGCTGCTCCATATTTTAATTACAATCAAATCCCCACAACTTATCTGCAGGTAACAATCTTCTTGCTACTGTGCCTTTCACACTGAATAGTGAGAAATCAACTCTAATACTCATGTATGAAGAACGGCTTTCTACAAGAAGTACAGAAGAACTGCTGAATGACAGAGCTTTCTTTCATAAATCCTAAATTCAATAACCAGAGACTGGACGGATTCCAAAAATTCTCTAAGAAAATTCAATTCTCTAAGAAAACTTAAAATGAACATATGCAGTCCATTCTGGGAAGCTAATCAGTAAAGTGCATAAAGCAGAAAGTGGAAATTTAACGTCACTGCTATCCTAGTCTGCATCTGGAGCCCATGCTGGAGGAAAGCAATGACTTCTGCCAGAAGCTGAACTCTGCCACAGTTACAGTATACTGCTTATGTGCAATAATGTAATAACACCTTTTTAGTTATATCTTTTTAGTTAGAAATGATTTCCATGGCAGAAAACCATGCTTGTTCATTGAACCTGCCTTGTAACAACAGCATGAAAAAATGCATCCCCAAGATAAATATTAACAAGATTTCCAATTCACCTATGAAAAGTGAGGAAAAATAAGTTTTGCTTTGTTTTGTTTTTTTAAGTCTGTTTTAATGTCCTCCTGTTCTCAGAAACAATAATTATTTTGACCTTAGGACTAAACAAGGGGAAAAGCTGTTCTTAGGACCTTCTAAAACAGAATACTTTAACACACTGAATAGGAATAATAAAAAAGCTCAAGTCTTCGTCTTCTTCTTTGGTAGAGAATAAAATAAACCCTGCATTTTTAAGAGTCCTTCTGATTCGTTCTCCTGAACATCAGAGGCAAAAATTAGCTCAAAAAGTTGAAGTTAATTAGGGTTTGCTTCTTGGAAGTATGGAAAATGGGGTTTGGGATGCAAAATCTTCAGTAAGATTATTACATAATTTCTATACAAAATTTTAAGAAAATTATCAGCTTATTGCATCATAACCTTTAAAATGTGTTTATAGGGGTTAATCAGAAAAATGTCACATAGAACAATGGGCAGTAGAACTACTGCTAAAAGATACTGCTCAAACAGCGATGAGTGTGGAAAATCTACTATGGATACAACAGATATTTATGGGTCTGTTCAACATGGGGCTCATGTTGACAATGCAGACATCATTTCTAAAACCCAATCTTGCACTCCCTAAATTTCACACATGCCTGAAGAAGTGGGACAAACATAAAAACTCTTGCAAGTCATCTTCTAATAACGTTGTTCACAGGTATCAAAGCTGTAGACTTGAAAAAAAGTAAATAGGACTGATCTAAATGCTGCTTTTGTCTTCCAAGTAATGGAGTCTGACAGTGAGAGTCTGTGCCACCAAACTCATGCTAATGGCAAACCATGATGTGTGAACAGAGTCATGAAAGTCATTCTATGACTATGATTACATGAAGGTGAACAAACGCATACCCTGCTGCAATTGCCAATTAAAATCATAAAGGCTTGTTATTTTTGCAGCTGACATGTATATGCAGTTGAAGAGACTGCAGGTGTAAGCAATCAGCATTCAGAAGCTCAGTCTAGATTGTGCATTCTTGAGTAATGGCAGCTTGGGGAGGGATTTACATGAATTCTGCTCAAAGACAGTCCTCAGAGTCCTCCTTTCAGAAAGAATTAGTTGTGAAATGAGAATTGCAAGGATGAGTATGGACCTACAGAGACAAATTCATGCAAGAAAACACTTGCTCTTTTTTTCTGTGAAGGAAAGCATTCATGCTTGAGGCATCTGAGAGCACAGGGTATCAACAGCTGAATGGGATTATGCCCAATTAATTCAATAAGGGCAGATAGAAGCATGCCTACTTTATTATATAATGCAGAGATCTTCCTAGAAAAACTCAAAGCAATGCAATAGGCTTCTTTTAAGAGGTACTGAAAAGGACGACAACAACAAAACTCCCTCTCTTCTAATTGCAAAGTCAAATGCAGTCACTTCGCTCATCTAGCCTAAAGGGGCCTCCTTAAATAAGGAAACACAAATGTGAGAACTCAGCATTTAAAGTGATGTTAATGAAGTCTATAGTACCTTTGCGTACTGACTTACTATGTGGTAGGCAGTAAGTCCCAAGGGAAGACATCGGAAGTTTCACTGTGGTCAGATATGTAGTACTGTTTTTATACTTAAAACAGCAAGATTTAAAAAAAAAAAAAAAAAAAAAAAAAATCAGCACAAAGGTGTGCTAGTGATGTTCTAGTGAGACGTGTTTTGCTAATACCTATTACCTGAAAATTGCTAATCCCAATCATTTGTACAACATACATTGTAACGTCACAAGTACCAACAGAATCGCAGATCTACACAGGCCTGCTGCAAACAGAACTTCCACTTTTCAGGAGGATTTAACTTTTCTGAATTGGAGGAACCACCTTGTGAATGCTTTTACCAAAAGAAGGGTCCTTCAGTGGGACTGCGTGGGCATGTGTAAGCTTATGATGGACACTAGAGGAATTAAGGAAAACACAGGTGACACCTCTTGTTATTCACCAGAACTTTTTAAAGACACAGACTGCTCTTTTGAGCAAAAAATAAACAGGTATGATGCAAATACTATATGTATTGCTCTCTGATAATTATTAAATATGACTAATACCTTGTAGATATTTGCAGCTGAAGTAGAATAACATCTTTCTAAAGATGTTTTAAAGGACTAACTTCTTAAACAGGAAATACGCTCATTTATGAAATCACATAGGCTTGTTCTCCACTAAAATGGTGTGCCTTCTGCACATGTACATATAAGACTGGAGTACAGAACAGATGAAATCAAAGAGTTACTCAAGGCAATTACAAAGCACCATACTGTATCACTTGCTCAAAACAGACGGATGAACTTGTGTTCACAAGGCTAGTTCTTTACTTTTGTCTGGTTCTAGTTCCATTGTAACACCCACCAACTTCTGCTTTTTAAGTCAGCACTGATCCCCTCCAGGGAAAGACACTTTACAAAATACTAGCTTTACAAAAGGCTGTCTTACAAACTTTCATTAAGGAAATATTCCTGCTAGTTGCCAGAAAAATCTGATTTCAGCTTAATTTTTCTCAAGACTATAAGGACCACAAGACAGAGATCATTATACTAGGTATAATATGATGCTAATGTCATTAAAATTGAGACATGCCTTAATAAAGGCATAATTAGCAAAACTTGAACATCATCCAGATTTATTTTACTTTGCATTTCAAGTGAGAAACTTTTTGTTTGTTTGTTTGTTTGTTTTTTACATGTCCAGAGCAAGCATTTACTGCTCAAGATAGATTCTCTCTTCTGTTTCCACAAACACTTCATAAAACACCTCCAATAAATCCAAATACTAACTTTTGACACCACTGGAGAGGGGGAGAATTCTGTGTGCTTAGACAACAGTATTGTATGTGCTGGCACTGGAAGAGCAAAGAAAGTAACAGACTGTAAGATTAAATACATTTTAATCTTTTCTCTAACAGTGTTTTTTGATGCTTCTCCAGGAATGCAGGTAGCAGGTTCTGCCTTTTAAAGTGGTATACTTTAATTTGCTTTTCTGCTATGTTTCTTCTTTTATTAAGCTTGTCACAGAACTGCTGTTCCAGCAGAATGTAATGGACAAGCAGGAAAATTTTTTTAACTCCATTAAGTACCCCAGAATATTTCTAGGCATGATGGCTTTTTATCTATATGTTATTGACTACTACAGTAGCAATCCTATACCAAAGAGAAGAAAAAAACAAAACTGATGCATACCAAGCTCTGCAGATATTACAAAGTACAGCTTCTACCAGCACATTAGTGAGATTTCCAAACTAGTCTTTTCTCAAATTAAATGACTGAGCTGAATCTGATATGCACGTGAGACTTATGCATAGGGGTAAAAAATACGTATGTTAAGTATGTATGTATGGAAGAAGGTATGCATGTAAAATATGTATCTAAGTATATAATCTCTTAGTGCAACACATTTGCTATAAGCAGTCCTTAAAGTTCAATTTTCTGCAACAGCAGCATTGTAGCATCATTCAAACTGAATGATGATCATTCAGTTTGAAGGCAGAATTCCTGCAGAGCATTCAGAGAGAATCTGGAGGTGAGGAAGCATCAGAAGAGAATAAGATCCTACATACACAGTTTATTAAAAAGAATACATTAGAGTGGAACAGAGGTATTGAACAATTTCAGTGATGCAGAGTTCTCGTTAATTTGTACATGGAAAAGGGAATGAAAAGCCAAGCAAAAACTTATTTCTACAGTTATTTTCTCCCACTCAGTAACGACCACCCATGACTGAGCTCAACTGTGCTGCTGCTCTCATCTTCCTAAAGCAGTCTACTTTATATCTTGGTTCTTAATGTAAAAACAAAACAAAAACAAAAAGCACACAAAAAGCAGAAGAAATCCCATCAAAGAACCAGGAAAGCCTTATTTTCTTTAAGCCTTGTATTACACGTTGTTTCAATGACAGTCAAGTTTCCTTTCTTTTTCACATGGATTTCCCTACCATTTCAGTGCATCTGTTTCTAGCATTTAAGCACTGAAGTCTTCTTCCTCCACTTAGCTGCTCATTTACATTCATCTAGCATGCACCTCTTTTAATCAAATTTAGGCAAATTTGCCTAAGCTTCAGAATCTAAAGGCAGTGGGCACACAAACAGAACATTTAAATACAACGTATAAGAGCTTGCCCATAAGAAAACAAGACTCACACAAGGCATATTTTTCCTATAGCAAGAAAATACCTATAAAATCCTTCCACTGAAAAGACAGAAAGCTGCTTTTATTTCCTAAGCTGTCTTTAAAAGGATTGTTTGATAAAATATTAGGTCATGGACATGTCAGTTCAAGCTGGGAAGTTTCAGGAAGTTTTAACCGTGTAAGAGAAAACAATCCTTTGAAGACCTCCAAAATTCAAGTGGTCTGCACCAAAAAAACAGAAATGCAAAGAAAACATGAAAAATTGTTCACTGAAATTTAAATACAAGAGTCATAGAATCACCAAGGTTGGAAAAGGCCTCCAAGATCATCCAAGTCCAACCATTCATCTTTCTGGGAGTTTAACTGTTAATGCTCAAGTTTTGGGTACCTGCCCAGAAGAGAAGAACTACCTTCCCCTGGGGACTCTGCAGTCCCAGAGAGGAGATAAAGCTGCTGGCAAGGTACCTGATGCGCTCTTTTCCATCCGCTCTTTTTCCTCAGCTCTCCTCCCGTCTCCCTGCTGCTCAGCTGGACTGTGCAGCTCACCTCAGTGTTATGGTGAGGCCTATCCACCTTTTGGACATTCTCACTGTATTTGATTTATTATCTTCAATTCTGATCATATTGTATTATGGTGTGTTATCTTGCATACTTGATACTATATTTAGTAAATTAGTTTTGTTTCTCCTCAGATCGTTGCTGCTGTTTTTAATTGTTTTGGGGTCCCCTGTTCCCTTTTTCCAGAGGTGCGGATTTTGCAAAATCCATCCACCCCGCTGGTGACGGAACTGGGCCGAACCAGCCCGTAAACCATTGACATTCTTGGTGGAGAATGCAGGCAGAAGCTGCCTTTTAGCTGTTTAGAGCAAACCTCTCTCTGCTCTCAGCTTCATTGGGAAAGTTTCTGTTTCACAGGTGCTCACTGAAAACTTGACCTTGAAACTCCAGGAGGACTGCCAATGTTCTGGGATATTTGTAAAATCTGAGCACTGCTATCTTGCTTCTGTAAAGAGAAGAAAAAATGATCCTGCTTTCTCTTTTAAACCTGTTCGCAGAGGGAGCTGCTAATTTCACAGAACTTGGGACTTTTAAGCAGGCTCCCACTCTCTCCTCTGAATCCTTTATGCAGGTTTTGACAGTGTTATCTACAAACTTAAAAAAGGTGCACTCAATGCCCCCATCCAGGCCACCAATAAGGATAATGAACAGGACAGGCCCCACTACTGACTACTGGGGAACATCATTCACAACTGGTCTCTAGCAGAAATTAACTCCATTCACTACCATCCAGTCATCCAGACAGTTCTTTACCCAGCAAAGGCTACACATGTCCAAGCCACAGACTGCCAGCTTCTCTGGGAGAATACTTTGGAAGACAAGTATCAAAGGCTTTGCTGAAGTCTAGGTAGACTATCTCAACAGCCTTTCCCTCATCCATCAGGCAGGTAACTCGATCAAGTAGGACATGCCTTTCATGAACCCACAATGGTTGTGCCAGACCCCCTGGATGTCCTACTCGAGCTGTATGATCTCCCTCAAGGTGATCTGCTCCATAACCTTCCCTAGCACCAAAGTCAGGTTGACAAGACTGTAGTTCCCCAGATCCTCCTTATGACCCTTCTTGTAGATGGGAATCACACTAGCGAGCGTGCAATCCCCTGGGACCTCTCTGGCTGACCAGGAACACTTATAATGATGGAAAATAGCTCAGCTGTCATCTCCACCATCTCCCACAGTGTGCCTGGCTGGATCCCATCTGTTCCAAGGACTTGTGGCAGTCCAAGCGGAGCAGCAGCTTTCTAACTGCTTCCACCTGGTTTATTCTGCTCCTTATTCCAGACTTCCAGGTCAGGGGGTAGAATACCTCTATGCTAATTGGTCTGACTTTTAAAGACAGACGTAACCAGTAGCTAAGATGAGCTCACCCTGGGCTTCTGCCATTCTGATTTCCCCTGCACATCCTAATGCTTCTTTGTTCTCCCCTCCATCCCCCAAGTTGCCTGCCCCTTTTTCTCCTGTAGCCTCAGAAAACATACTGCGTTCACCCACGCATGTCTTCCTCCCTGCCAGTTCATCTTGCAGCACAGGGCGACAGTCTGCTCCTGCGTCTTTAAGACATCCTTCTTGAAGAGCATCCAGCCTTCCCAGATGTCTCTACCCTTGAGGACTGAATCCCAAGGGATCTTCCCTGCCAGGGTCCGGAACAGTTCAGTCTCCACCCCCCAGTAGTCCAAGGAGCAGTTTTGTTGGCACCCCTCCTGACTTCACTAAGAATTGAGAACTCTACCATTTCACAGTCACTCTGTCCAAGACATCTCCCATCCACATCTCCCACCAGTCCTTCTCTGTTTGTGAACAGCAGGTCTAGCAGTGCACATCCCTTGGTAGGTTATCTGCGGAAACCTCTCAGACTGCTTCTGCTGCACTGTATTGTAATTCCAGTATATGTCAGGGAAGTTGAAGTCCCCCATAGAACAAGGGCTGGTGACTGCATAACTTCTGCCAGGTGCCCACAGACCACTTCAACTACCTCTTCATTCTGCCTAGACAGTCTATAACAGACCCCAACAGGACATCAGCCTTGTTGGCCCTCCCCCTGATCCTTACCCCTAGACATTCTACCTTGTAATTCCCAATCCTGAGCTCAACAACACTGAAACACCATCACAGAGAAGTACACCACCGCCGCTCTTATCTTGCCTGTCCTTTCTGAGCAGCTTGTAGCCATCCATTGCAGCACTCCAATTATAGGAGTGGTTGCACCACATTTTGGTAATGGCAATTAAGTCACGGTTTACCTGTCACCTGATGGCTTCCAGCTTCTCCTGTTCGTTGCCTATACTGTGTGCAATGGTACAGATACACTTCAGCTGAACCCCTTGCTTTGCCCCCATTCCTGACATCATTCCTCCACACTCATCTCTAGTGGGCCATTTCCTCCATTAAGAAGAGGAAAGAGAAGGCCATTTTATATGCATATGGTATGACATGTATAAGATAGTAAGATACAGATACTGATAGGTACAGAATACATTAAGAAGAAGAGAAACAAGATTACATTTCACATAGATCCTAGGCTAAAATGAGTCAGATTTATTCAGCAGTTCCCCTTCCTATCAGCCAGGTCCTTGGCAAAGCTGTAAGACAGAGAGGTGAAGTATCCCTTACTACTTCGTGGCCTTTATTTGGGTTTTTGATTGAACTAAACATACTTTCTGTCAGAAAACAAGAACAGAAAATCTTTGTCAATTTGAACAGAAGTAAAATATTGTTACTTCTGTTACTTTACTAAATGAATACTTGATCTTGCTAACAATAGAACCTCTTAACTAAGAAACAGCTTCATAGAACAGAATCCAGCTGCCTTTTGACAAAAAAAGCCTACATTTGCTGAATACCACATCATTCGTGGATGAAGTTCCTTCCGCGCTGAAAAAAGCAGCCACCTTCCCCTCCACGCTTATCCTGTTGCCATTCCTTCATACTGCCATGGTAACACCTAAAGTCTCCCTAATTCCTCAAGGACCAAGGAATACTTTGGTGAAAATTAAGCAGTGAGCAGCCTAGACAAACATTCAGAATAAGCAGTATTTCTATGACTGCTGCTCAGTTCCTCTTTTTTCCATAGTAACTAGTCCCCAAACACTTCTCCATATTATCTACCAATTACACTAGTTCTAATCCATGCCAAATCAGGATTAGATAAACTCTCCTCAGCTGATGAAGTCTCAGGAGCCAGCTCCAGCTCAGCAAATCACCTCTTGTTAGCCACACTGGCAGCAATTCCTTACATCACAGATGCTCAGGAACTCCAAGAACTGAACGTAATGAACCCTCTCCTTAGAAAATGATGACATTCATGATTGATACAAACAGGTAATTAAAAAAAAAAACAAACACCAAGGTT
Organism: Centrocercus urophasianus; assembly: GCF_019232065.1. Lineage (NCBI taxonomy): Eukaryota > Metazoa > Chordata > Aves > Galliformes > Phasianidae > Centrocercus > Centrocercus urophasianus. Next base: position 6,916,698 of record NW_024884833.1, on the reverse strand, counting down.
AAAAATGTGAATGTGTGCCTCAAGGTATTCAAGGTACTCTCTTTTTCAGTGAGGCAAACAACAGCACCTGTCCTCTCACTGTGTTGACAGACACTGCTCATTAGCACTACTGGGAATTACGGACCTATGCATATACTGTACTGGTATTATGGGATTATTTCCTTTCAATATCATAAAACAGAAACTGCTGAGTGGTTAAGAGGAAATTCTTGTACTCATTACTTTGTGCTAGGACACTTTAAAAGGGGAAGGAAAACAGCACCAAAAAAAAAAAAGCCAAGCTAATTCTACTCAATAATTTAGAGTAGAATTTCATAGTCAATTGCGTACTTAAAAACTGAAAGCAGGCTCATGTTTGTAAACAAATAATTCATTTAGGCTTTGTTTCAAAGACTGCTGTGGGTTTTATGTTACCAGAGACAATTGGCAAAGTGCAGGGTTATTCAAAAGCAGAGCTCCAGTGAGAAAAATTTAAGGCATCTAAGCCTCAAGACATCATTATGGCATGATTATTTGGTGTTTTTATTTCCCTACCAGCTTTTCTCACGGTAGCACAGAAATGTCTCCAGTGTGCCATAAAAACGTAAGTTTCAGCTGCATTCACAAGAGCTGCTCTGAAAGTAATGCTTCCATTTTATTATGTTGGCTTACAATGTCAGAGTTGGTATGGCAGTAGAGGCTGAACCTTCCCGCCACTATTCCACTACTACATGTTGTTGCTGTGTGACGCAAGGCAGCAGAGGGGCACTCTGACACAAAGGCATCTGACATGGAAGTGCAGATGAAACAAACGTGCAGCACTCACCAACACATGCTGAACACTGGCAAGAGATCAAGCAGTGGATGTAAGCACGCTGAATGAAGCAGTGGGTGGTGTATTTCAGCAGCGGCCACAGCCATGCGGAAAAGCCATGCTCTGTACAGCCATGCAGGCTCTTGTTCATCACTGGTGAACATGCAGAGCTAATGATGGTGACTATGCTTAAAATGATGGTGTTTTGTAGCTGAGGATTTGCTCCATCAAATAGTGTTATTGTATTCTTTGTATCTGTTATAGTTTCCATGGAAACAAATAGGAGGCATTTTCAGAGCATTTGCTCCATCAAATAGTGTTATTGTACTCTTTGTATCTGTTATAGTTTCCATGGAAACAAATAGGAGGCATTTTCAGAGCAAAACTACATATTATTTAGTGCCATGAAAAAGGATCACCCTGCACTGGTGCAGAAGGTACCAAGCTGACGATCTTGAAATGAGTTTAATACTCAGCATATATAGCAGCTTTCTCAATTTGTAAAAGAAAGCCATTTGCTCTGACATAGAAGCTAATCCTTGTTAATTGTATTCAGATTGTGACATCAATTAGAACTTGGCTCAGAGAAAAAATTATCACTGGGAAACTTGGCTAAAAAGATTTCAGCACTAGCAAACTTGGCTGAGAAGTTAAGGTGGATCAAGAAGGATGTGAGATTGGAGTGGTGGTAAGATCTGCCTATAGGGCAAAGTCCCCTGTTTGACACAACACATGGAGAGAGACACATCTATGAATACTGATGCAAGGTTTGTCCTGATAAAGAGCATGACATTTTGTACTGATAAAACAGAACTAAATGCAAACACTACAGTCCTCTTCTGATTTTATAAGGTAATGATGGGTAAGGTTCCATTACTGGTAACATTTTCTGTTATATCATAACATTCTCACATATCTTGGTAGAGTTCAGGTACACAAAACTTCCCAGAAAGTCTTACTGACATAGCGATGGAATTGGGCAGACATAGCTACAAGGTATCCATGCTAGCTCACAAGTTTCATCAAAACATTCCCATTTTTATCTGTCCTGGATTAAAATTGGATAAGCTCTTGACACACTCCCTGGTTCAACATTCAAGGAAATTCAGCAAATGGTTACTTCTGAAGAGCTCAAAGCACACCATTCAGCACTGAACATCCAGAATAAAGATCATCTTCAAAGCAGTTTCTTTTCCCAAGAAAACCAACTTTGTTTTTGCAGCCAAGTTACAACAAGTATTCTAAATTCTGTATATCTTAGTACAGTTTGGGTTGTGGAACAGACTAAGGCCTAAGTAAGTTTTCAATGCCTAGTTTGGTTTTGGAAAATGATAAAAAAATTCAAAGAAAACTGTAACATTCAAAGCATACTGTAACACTGACGCTGAGTTTATGCTTTTTACTTTTTGACCCCATTGCAAAATACTTAACAAATCCAATAGGATTACAGCAGTTCTGCTTCAGTGGTAATGGTCAATACTGGTCTACACAAAAAATCTCTCACTCTGATTTTAATTTTGCAGAGCTTCCTCCCATTGAACATGTTGCCATAGTTTTACCAGAACAGCGGGGAGTCCTCTTCTAAATACAGAATAGAATAAAAAAAAAAAAGCTAAAATAAATTTACCTGCTGGAATAGAGCATAGGCTGATCACGTTGATAACGTTCATCTACATTCAAGGAAGAAGAAGAAATTGTGGTTGCCAGAGAAGCTGCTTCAAACAGAGATGGAGTGCTTGGTACTAAATCCGGCCGGCGGTGTGAACCCAGTACTGAATATACAAAAATAAAGAACAAGGTTAACTTCCATTTCAGATTGAATCCAGAAGCCTTTATGCAAATATATGAGGTTATCTGGTACTCTCACTAGGTTCTCCAAGCTTCTACACATGTTTGAATAGATGATATTGTGATGTGCCCATACCCACAGTCTTTATAAGGCAAATTTCAACTGTACAAGGCAAATTTCAACTGCTAGTCAGTACATTCATCAGAATACAAAGCAACTGGAGGGACAAATATTAAACAGCAGTATGAATATATGATGAATTCTTCTAAGAGCCAGGACCGCTCTCACACTATGTGAGCCTTCTTTTCAGACAGGATTAAGTAGTCATTTCTCCTTTGTATCGGGCTGGAAATGACCTCTAACAGGAGCAGATTCTGTCTCTTCAAAAAGACTCTGGGGCAAACAAATTGAGCTTGAAAACAATGTGACATATTTATTTAGAAATCAGACAAAAGAATAGCACTGGCTCTGGCCTTAATCTGCTAACTATTGGACAAATTGTTTTAGGATCTCCTGCAAACAAGAAGAAAACTAAGGTCATAAAACCTTGATATACAAACTACTTTTTCCACGCAGTATCCAAGAGTAACCAAACCTCAAGTTCTGAAGACTAGCCAGACTCCAGACCTTCTAGTTCATGCTTTTACAAAATTCTTTTAAAAATACAGTTCAGACTGTTCAGTTGAAAGGTATTACCTTCCTCATCAAGGCTGGAGTAGCTTTGTCCTTCAGTAATAATGCTTTGCGTTTCATCCTTCCACTCCTGGCTGACGGCACACACTATTTCTTGTGATGTTGCCTTTAGGGCTGTGATGGAATTGCATCGTTTCTTGGAAGGTGAAGACCTTAAAGCTGTGTTACCAAATGAAAAAAGGTGATGAATTAAGTCACTTCAATGTCCTGTACATCTTTAACAGCATACAGAAAGGTAAGTCACCTATAAAGCTAGAGTTTCTTGGTACAGATCAGACTGTAGACTGTATGCATCCAGATAGAGAAATCACTTATCAAATAGCTTAGCACTAAACCCACAGGCAGTGGTCAGTTACTTATCTCTGAGCAAAGTACTTTTATTTATTTGCTTTCTGGAGTTTCCTACTGATCATGGAACAAAAAGACAAATTAGTCAACCAAGCTTTGTATCACTGTTAGAAGTTTCCTATGTATCAGACAGCATCCTATGTAAGTGTATTCAGAGACAGACTGATGCAGAAGAAAACCAGACAGGAAAACTGAAAAGTTTTGGTACCTTCTGAGAAGTTACAACCATTTCTTTGAGCTATGAATCGTTCATATATAATAATGTATGTGCTATTACAGAATTTCTTCAGTGGTATGTGTGAAACCTAAACTTTTTTAAAATAAAATAAACACTTCCAAAATGTTGATGGCTTATATACTCAGAAAATGCCTGCTGTAATTCTTAGGAGGGCTTTCCCACCTGAACAGCACTTTGAGTGAAACACTAGATCTCATCATTGTTACTACAATCGAATCGTGATCTCTGTTCATAGTTCTCCTTCAGAAGAATGCCAGATGAACCTTCTTACTACATCTCCACAGCTATTTATGGAGGCTTATTCTGTGCACTAAGGGAAAAGCACATACTCAGAACAGGGCTTAAGAGCTTAAACTGAAATGTCTTGCTTGAAGTTGAAAAGCGATGTTCCCAAAGACAGATACATTCCTACTTTTTTTTTTTTAATGAAAAAATGATAATGTACTTTAACAACTAACCCATACAAAAGTAGATTAATAGCCTTGTATGCAGATCAGTAACAGCGGAATACTGAAAGAAGTTAATAGCCTGAAAAAGTGAGACAGACAAATTAAAATCATCAAGAAAATAAGGCATCACGTCCCTTAGTTGTACCATAGTTTTCAAATACAGAAAGGCTCCCATCTTGCACTGAGATAAATCCAGCAGTCAAAACCAGAAAGAACTGAAAATACTCAAATGCACAGGGAATGTGTATACTGGAAAGGTTCCAGATAATAAAGCCTTTGAGTAGTGTCTCATAAAACTTGGCTCCCTAGCAAAATTATTCCATAGTTAAAGAGATCTCAATCTCAGGAGGAACATTCCTTTCATCTGAACTGATCTTTAATTCTTTTTTTTTTTTTTTTTTTTTTCCGATATTTCCTTGCTGTCTTGATATCAATCACAGTGTTGTGCCATAAAGTGATAATTTTAAGTTTAGTGTGTAGCACCTTAAGTTGTTCGTATAAGAATTTGCAGCCACCCTCCTTACGCTTAAATTTAATTTTTCTACCCTTCATTTCAATTTCCTTCCTACCTTTCTCCGTATAGGCTTCATTCTTCTTCTTTCAGATAACTAAGGACAACATTCAAAGAGACCAGACTAACACTAATCACAAAGGTATTTACAAAATATCCTCTATCAGTTTGACACAATGCCATAGGTTCAATATTAATCCTGTAGCATTTGAACAAAGTGTCTATTCCACAAACTAACTTCCACCTCCAATGAACACACAGCTAAACAAGATAGCTAACTGCTATACTGCATTCTGCTAACCAGGACTCATTCTAGAATATATGCTTCTTTATCAAGTACATCGTTCTAGCCACACAGTTGATTTAAATTTATTTGTGAAGAACTGTGCTTTAAAAAAAAAAATCCCAAACTCACAGAACACTGTTTCTTAAAGGGTAAGTGTCAGAAGCATGCAGTTTTTTACCAAATGGAAAAGAAAAAACAACTTGCAATTTCATCATCTCCACAGACTTCAAAAATAATTTCACAGTGAAACAGAAGTTAGTAAGGATGCAACCAATCAATCTGTATGTCTTACATACTAAAGGTTTTATATAAGCTGCCATGATTGTTGAAAAAACAAAACAAAACTAAAAAAACCCTCATTGCTCTGATAACCAGAACAGCTTCCCCTAAAACTGATGCTTCAGACTGAAAATCCTTTCAGTAGCACGACATATTCACAAAAGAATTATCCATCCTTTCATGAGTATTTATAACACTCCCCAAAAGTTTATTTTCCTGAATACTTGTCACAACATAGCTTGCACATGAAGAATCACTAATTACAATTAATTTAAATGGTTTTTTTTGGCTCCTCTAAACACTTCCTCACTCTCCTTAAAGTACATCATCTATCCTTTAGTTTGTCAGCTCTCAGCTTTCTCTTTTCAGTCTTCTTCTTTAGAAATTTCACAAAGTACCTATCATTTAATTCTCTGGTTTGTTGTCACTCAGAGTCTGCTTAAGGTCACTTTCCCCCTTCTCTAACACTTAAAAAAGTCTACAGTTACATGGTCTTCTTTAAATTACATTAATAATTCAATTTATTTCTGAGAAGTTACAATAGTAATAGTAAGAAGTTAAATTATTGCTGAAATATTAAAACTGAAATCTTTGGATAACTCTTGGTAGTGATATTCCTCTGCTGTGATGGTGGGTTTCTATTGGCAATTTCTCTCTCTTGTAAATGCCTATTAACAGTATGCATCTTGCCCTTTAGAATGAATAAAAGTGTTAAGGAAAGGAAAGGGGAAATGGAGGCAAAAAGTAGAAACAAGAAATAAAGATGAAAGACTTAGTTAAACCCAACTTTCCATTTCTTTTTGACAAAGCACATAAGAAATCCATATCAAAGGGAAGATTGCCTACATTCAAACATGTTGAAGAGGATATTTCATCAGTCTTTACTTATTCACATTAAACAAAGCACTGAGGGTACTGCTATGAACAGAAGCAGGACAAGACTCATAATTAGCTCAAAATTTATCTTTCTATCAATGTCAATATACAGAAACCTATCTTATCTTCAGACATCCAGCAAAAAAAACAGATACAGCAAAAAAGGATACAGCAAAAAAAAAACAAACCACACATAGCAAATACGTAATTCTACTACCAGGGTACAATCCCACTATCTCTAATGAAAAAACTCGAGTTCTGCTAGCATAAGTGGTATATGATCTTGTAGAAAGGATTCTTGTATTACCAGGACAGAAGTGTTACAAAATAATGATTATGAAAATGCCTAGGAGAGCAAACTCAACTATTCTCTTACCTTGAACTTTCTTGAAAACTCTTGTATTCATAAACTTTAAAAATCTATCAGCATAAAAACTTGGTCTGTGAACTGAAACTGTATCCTGCAAAATTGAAAAAGGTCTTAGTCACATTTTCTATAAAAAAATCAAAATTATACTGTCGAGATAAAAGTTCAACACATCAAGTAAACAGTACCACATTTTTCTGGTCTACTGAAAACAACAAAGCCCAAGCAATTACTTCCTTTAAGGAAAGATAGCTCTAGGTAAAAGTTTACATTTATGAAATTACAAATTCAAACTTAAATAGCTATGTTCTGCAAAATCTCTGCAGAATTTGAAAATGATAGTTTTCAGAACATGAGTTTTTTAATGTCTTGCTAATGGCTACTCCTCTGTAAGTCACAAAGGCAAGATCACTTTACCTGCTTTTTGAAAGGACAACAAAAAATCAGAGCACGTATTAAGAGCAACCTAAAAGATTTCAGAAACAGTTTAGATGATAAGGTGATGGTAGACTACAAATATACCAGAGTTCTCTTTTTCCTGTTTAACAGAAAACAAAGTTCCATTACTTTTAATAAAAAAATAAACCAAAACCAAAAACATTTACCCCATCATAAACAAGAGCTTTCCATGAATGTTCCAGCTTCTTCATTAACCTAAGTACACAAAAAAAAGTCAGAACTGCTCTATACAATGTCCACATTTGTAAGTAATTTCAAAATATTGTATTCAGTAGAAGTTCAATTGCCATTTACCTGTAAGACTGCAGAATATCAATAATCCCCATAAACAGAAGCAGCTTTTCTCCTTTATGGCTTTTAGCTGGAATACCTCCCATTCTGACAGAAACAATAAAAGTGCAGTTAGAATCTCTGATTGTTGCTTTGCAGGTGAAATAAACCCACCTACAAATCCAAAGAAATAAGACAATTTCAAAGCTGGATGCCACAATGCAAATTCAGATGTAGCTCACTTAGCACAGAACTGATTTGAAACGGCAAGTTTAAAGTACTTCAGATAGACTGTTACATACTTATCATAAATAAGGTATATTTGGGGGTGATTTGTGGATAGGATTGCACTGGGCTTTCTGTAGCAATACTGCACTTCTCATTATCTGAGTAGCACCCAATATCTTCACCGCTATGTGATGCCTCGTCTCCCATACTTAATAACCACAGGAGCTTTCTCGGATGCCCTATGTAATGAGCTGTATCTTTAAGTAAAAAACAAAACAACAAAAAGCCAACAACACAAACCAAAACCAAAAATGAACACCCCCTGCCAAATGGCTGGTGCAACACCTCTGTAATCATACAACAGCATTCATCATGCCCTGTGTAAAAGTTATACTGCAAAAAACCTCAATGAAACCCAGTTTTTTGCCTAATTTATATTCTAGACCACAGAACATTTGGAAACTCTAAAATGCAAAGTACCATGGTTCTCTCATTTATCTGCTGTAGGTTTAAACACACTTTCATAGTGTTAATTGTATTTACACAGACAGCTCCCTCAAAAGCTGTGAGAAAAATTCTTCTAATATTCAATTAAACCCTCATTATACTCAAGAATTGACTAGAAAGATTAAGAATGGTGATCATAATATCCTCATTGATAATGGATACATTTCAAAGGAAACAACAGAAAGAACAACTGCATATACGAATACATGAATATGTATCGCTATATGCAGTTTTTGTTATACAAAATATAAGAGAAATATAAGAGAAATATAAGAGAAATATAAGAGAAA
>NW_024884833.1:6834534-6908305 GCF_019232065.1 Centrocercus urophasianus | reverse complement strand
AAATATAAGAGAAATATAAGAGAAATATAAGAGAAATATAAGAGAAAAGCAGCCATCCTCAACCTCAAGAAATAGCGTACACAAATACAACTGCACTTCAGCAGTGATTATACAATCCTGCGTATTGAATATACTACTTTAATATCAATAGTAAGCACTACAGAAGCATCCATTTCGGTGTTAATAGTTTTTAACTATGGCTCATCAGGCTGTTTTTAATTAAGACTAGTTTATATCTGGGACTCTTACAACGGTTGCCTCATGACATTTCTTTTATCAATGAAACTAACAGTATTTGCAATCAGCTGTTTGAAGGTATCAGTCAACTACTCAACATTTTTACTTCTCAGTCTCCAGCAAGTCTTGACGGTGAAGCTTTGAAAAAGTTAAAATGCAAAACCCTTTCAATTCCTGCAATACAAATGAGTCTTGAATGTTTTCCCAATAAACATCATGTGACACTGTCTGGAGAACTTTTAATGTCAACGTTAAGAGCGTAGTATGGCACTTACGTATTTGTTGTCTCTGTTACAACAGAGTCCCCTGACTTCCCAGGCCCCTGTATGGACTCCATGGCTGTGGAATAGAGAACTTTCTGCCCTCCAGGACGTTTCCCATCAGATGCGTTCTGGGAGCATTCACCCTCTTTTTCTCTCATGTTACTGTTCAGTATGTGTATCCCCAGTAACAGACTGTAATCCATGATCTTAAAACTTTCTAGAACCTATGAACAAAGAAGAACTGGCTGCAGTGAAACGAGGAAAGGCTACATGAAATTGTGTTACACAGCACCATTTTGAGAACCACAGTAAAAACAAGCATTCACAGCAACACTTTTCCTCGACTGGGAAAACGTACAATAAGAGCCCTAAAAAATAATCTTTTACTACTCCATATAAGTTATATGCTAGTTATCTTATCTCTTAAAACCTGACAAAAGAAACATATAAAACAAATGTAACATAATGTTGCTCTGTAATCAAGAAAGATACATTCACTCTTCTTTATTCATAGAAAAAAAATAATTAAAAGTTCCACTATATACTTAAGAACTACACATAACTCTAATTCCTGTTCCAGGTGCTTTAAGGAGAAATCCTGCCTATGCTAAAGTAGTACTCTTCTCCACTTCCTGTTTTAACTCAAACAGTATTCCTGAAGCATTTCCCAATGTCAGGAAAATCACTTAGTACTGCTCTTTCAGAGCCTTCTTCTCTAATGCACATGTACCATATATTTCTAGTCAGTGACATCATTGTGAGATATCTGTCATACCTCCATTAAAAGGCAATATATTCAAGTCAATGTGTGAACATAAAATAAAACAAGCTGTAATCACAGCAACGTAACAAAAATGTTAGTAGAAATAGGCTGGATTACTACCCCTGATAATGACAGTGCTATGTGGAAGGAGAGAAATAGTAGCAACAAGGGAAAATTTGCAGTGCCATTTAACTTTCCTTCCATTCGTTCACCTCAGCAGTGATTTATGGTAAGTTTTAGCACACAATGCCCAATGCAAAGGTGTAATTTTGTCTGAATTAAGAGGTACTAGTACATCTTTTTACCTCAGTGGGAACAAAATGTGATCATTTTATAGTGACGACAAACAAAGAGCAGAAACTCTCTATGTTAAGAGTTGACTCTTTATGTTAAGTGCAGCTAACCAAAAGCACAAATATTTTTAAGCAAAACACTGAGTTGGCATGTGAACTCTATGACGTATTGCAAATCCAAAATGAGATTTGCTGGCAACCTCCAGGAAGCATTTAATGTTCTGTGAATTTGTATACGGAAAAAGTAGTCTACTACTTAATACCAATCTCCAAAGATAATTTTAACTTCAGTGATCAAATATACGCAAAGAGGTAGGAAAGCTCCTTTCCACTCCATCTATATTTCTTACATACTTGTCAAAGTAACTAGAAGCTGAATTCTTTCCTGCCTCTGGTATTTGTTTCCATGAGACACAATAGCTTAATTTTTGCTTCACTCTTGGTACATAGGGTGAAGAAAGCAAGCATAACACAAAGTAACCTAGGTGAAAAGGCACAGACTCATACCGATTTTCAGAGAGAAAGAAGGAGATTAGACAGTGTGGTAGGTTTGAACTTGCTCAGTGTCCCGCACCCACTCAGGTCAGCGATGAATGGGACAAGAAAAATGCATACATAGGTATGGCTATTAGTACTCCAGAGCATCTTTTGAAAACAGAGCTCACCCAAGTTTCAGCATGCAAGAAAAGCATATTTTAATTGACCATGTGACAACATAAGGAAATGTTATTGCTCACTGTGTGTTGGCGGCTATTAACTTCCTGTTTTATAATCACTAACTGCAAGAATAGCACAACAAACAGATGTGAAAGCCCAGACACTTGGCATCAAATAAATCCTAGAATTTTCCTTACCATTTGCTAGTTACTAAGCTTTTCTCATACACATTATTATATTATTATATATATAATGCAGCCACTGAAAATATGCAATCAGTAGAAGCCTGCCACCACACTCAATTAGTTTCTGTGCTGGCTGAAAAAAAAAAAAAATACCAAAACAAGAAACAGAATTCATCCTCAATAACATTACCACAACAGAATAGCTAATAACACTGTCTATGCAAAGCCAGATTTCACCAGCTTGTCAAGTTTGCAAAAAAGCATTATCACTTTCTTACCTTTATAATACCTGGCAATTCTGCCTTCAATCTATTCCTTACTCACTCTCTAATTAGATTACATTAGAGTCACTATGATTTAACAGCATTAATTCATTACCCACATTTAGGATTTGATACAGTCTCATGGAAAGCTATGGTATCATGTGCTGGTCCCTATTCCAAAGGGATGAACCCCTTACATAATAAAATTAATCTTTCTGACTACATCAATTCGTCATTGCCACTTAAACCCACAGTGCTTTTGTTGTACAATGGACAGATAATCTTTCTGACAACTTACTATTTTGTTCCAAAAGCTATTGGAAAGAAACACCAGAAAAACAGGAAGGTATTCTGCTATCCTGTTTTTCATAAGCAGTATCAAGTTTTTGCTATAAAGGTACTGAACTGAGTTCCTAATCTAGTGCAAAAAAAAAAAAAAAAAACAAAAAAAAACCCAAAAAGAAAGGCACCAAAAAAATAAAAAGAACCCTAAAAGAAATCAGTTCAATAAAGGCATGTATTCACAGCACAATGAGAAAGCTCATTGAAATATCTGATGCCAGCCAGACGGCATTGCTAGAAATTGATATTAACTCTCAGAAATAAGCTCCTTGTGAAGGAAAAGTCAGAAGCCCAATCATTATTCATGTAACCACTCTGAGATGTGCCCTGCTAATAGAACGCTACTGGGAATCTTCTGCAAGAACATTCTTGTGTTTGTTAATGACAGATGAATGTTCTTGTCATGCACTTGTTTGTAAGCAGTGCTTACCAGCAGCCTCCAGCTGGTAAGCCCCTCAGCATTCCAGCCTTAAGCACTACCTTGCCTTCATACTATATAATAGCCCAGTCAAGCTGCAACTCAGAATACATTGCTTCTGAACAAGGAAAAATAACTCCTTGAATCAGATTTTCTCTTTTCTAAGTTAATCAGATGTTGAAGTGTTCCATGAGTCATCTTAGACAAGGTCACAGTGAACAAGCTCAGCCAGTGACTAACAACAAAGCACGTATTCCTGCTATGTAATTTCATTTTTATACCACATACAGCCCAAGATATGAACTGACGGCAAAATCTCTGTTCACGCTGCTAACCACAAAAGCTCCTGCAATTTTCACAGAATCAAAGAAAATACTACATAGAAAAAGATAATTTTGTAAGTTTTTTCATAAACTTGTAAGGTTAACCACAAAATCAGGCTTTTCCTCTGCTATAAGAGTTTCAGAAAAGGGGCGTAAGAACTAGTATAACAGAAATAAAATGAATTTAACAGCTAATCAGTGATCACATTCCAACATAATGAGAACTATTTTCTTTCTTTTTTCTTTTTTAAGAAATAAAAAAATACAGAAGAAAAGTCTGTTTCACAAAAATATGCACTCTCAGAAACAAGTGTGCAAAAGTCCAATGCCTACTGACAGGTGATGTTGCATTAAACTCAAAAGAAGTAGTTTTGTTGAAGTGCAGCTTCAGAATAAGTAGGGTTAGTTTCCATTTAAAATTATCAGAAGGGAAATCTCCCAGTAAAGAAAGCCAAACTCAATCATTTGGTTTGCAATTCTACTTTAAAATCTTAGCAGTAATGCATTTTGTTCTAAAATCTTGAAAAATGCTAGGCATTGGAAAGGAATAGCAAAACAATAAACAAGCATGACTTGAAGTCCTACTCTGACCAGCAATGAGAAACGGCGTTCACAAATTTTTCATACTATAGACAGCACAGAGATATTAGCAAAGTAATAGTCACAATACTCCTACTTACTACACCTACTTACTCTCCTGACTTCTTTTTTTAATGAAAAAAAAAAAACACAAGGAAGAAATAAAGTACTCCTCCAAAGAGGGATCACTGCATCAATCTTCATGTTAACTGTCAGGAATGTTTTTGGTTTCCTCAATTGCAGTAAAACACCTTAAGGAAAGGGGCGAAGAATGAAAGATTACTTGAATCTGAGCTTTATTTATTGCTGTGTTTTCTGAGAAAAGGGTTATTTTTCCAGAATTTGGAAGGCATATCCCCAGTGAAATCATAAGCCACACAGCATCTCCAGGCATACTTTGCCTATTCTTAAGCCATAAACAATTCAATTGAAAACTTAAATAAACCGTCTTTCTGTTGAAAAACTAATCATTTAATGCAAGACAAAAAGCCTTGGTCTTGGAGTGAACTGATTTGTCTATTAGTCTGTGTAATTTAAGTGACAGGCCCACTAAGGTCACTGAGAAGACTAAATTTTGAACTTCTAGGCGGGCTTCTTAATATGCTTCACTAGGAAAACAAAAACCATTCTGAAGTAATGAAGATCACTAGTGCTCTTATAAACATTGTTTTCTTCATCCCCTCTTTTTAAGTAGATGTAGAATAAATCTTATGTTAATTTTCAGAATATCATATCTTTGCAATTTCCCTGCAGAATTTTAACCTCAGGATAAATAAGTGCTGTTCAATTTTCATAGACAGTTTTTCTGTCACCAGTATTTATATACACTGGAAAGTGTATATAAAGCAAGAGGAGGGAGAAATACTGGGAGCTGCATTCTTACTGGCAAAAAGAAGTTATCACAGCATCTACAGATAAGCATCTTACTGAGCAGACACTAACAGCAAAGTAAAGAGCAAAAAAAGACTGCTTCGAAGAATTTCTTCCATGTAGCTAATTACTACAGTCAACTGCACTGACATACACCTTTAATTAGCCCTTTTTTGTTTTCTCTTGGATTCAGCAGCAGGTAGGAAAAAAACCATCACCAAGCTGTATTTAATAGGACAGTCAAAATTCCTGTATATGACTAGTTAACATTCAAGGGCATTCTGCATATGTGCAAGCACATATATGAAGCAAAGATTTACAAGAAAAAAATCCATGACTATATTCTTCTGAAATTCATGTTTTTCATCTAAAGTTATGCAAATGCGCTTTGTTAGGTATCTAGATGAGCTTGTAGAAAACTATCTCTGAATAATCATGACACTGTCCATTTTAAAAGGGATCTTTTTTCTTCCTTTTGATCAACACTTACCTGTAAAACTCTTGATTTTTTAATATATGAAGTTCAAAAAGCAACCTTTCTTACGTGTTTGGACTTAATTCCTGGTACCCGAGAACATGCTTGGTGTCTTCTCCTATGCTTTCTACCCAGAAAACAGGTAGTTTGTACTTATGAATTACTAAAGAGCTTCAGTAAAGATCAAGCACACAATAATAGATGCCTAGCTTTACTTTGATTTGGTAGCACCTATGTACAATAAAATACTACAGTTAATTCACTTCTAGCCTTTCTTTCACAAATTGACATGGTCATGTTACTTGTGCCTAAAACTTCAGTTAGTGACATAACTTATCCTTAATCTATACACAAGTATTCCTTTATACAGAATTCCTGTGTGATTAAAGGTTTATAAGAAAACACAGAGGTAAGCTTGATGTGGAGTTCACTTCTGTGTATCTTTAACAAAACAAAATCAAACAACATTGAAAATGCATTTTTAACTGTCTTCACTGATATTGGTTTTACTTAGTATTTGTTTATAGCTTTTACATCTTTGTCTCATCCTGAGTAGAACAGTTTCTCTTCATATTTGTCATAATTGAATTTTACTTGAGAATTGGAGAATTCACCTTGTTTTTAGTAGCCTACAGCTTGACACAGTAATGAGCATAACTAACAAATAATAAACTAACAAATAAAATACAGTTTAAGTAGCAGTGATTCAAACACCTGTCTTTCGATACTCTCAGAGTTTACCATTATATAAAAAACAGGCATGTTGGCTTTAGAAACTTGAGATGAGTAAGGCTTCACAGAAAACATTTTAAGTGAAGGTCCAGCCAGTAGAACATGCATCAGTAGCACCATACTGCTGCATTCCATCCCAACTCCCAGTCACTACAATAGTGCCTGCTCACAAGAATATGATAGCTTTACTAAATCTCCATGACAGTCTGGAATTTGAAAGCTAGTTCAAACTTCCAACTGTATTTATTGTCCTGTACCATGAACTCAAGAATATTACATCCTTCTGACCACTGTAATATTACAATTTTTCATTTAGCTAGGATGCAAAAAGCACAAAAAAAGTGTGTGAATAAAGCTTTCAGTTCCTACCACCTTGACAAGTGTGGAACACCAGAGCTGGGTATAGAACACAATCAAAAAAGGAACTCAGACACACGCCCTGTGCAAGTAGAGACTACATTCATTATCAGTGAAACTAACAGTCTGCTAGAGGTGAAGTGTTCAGTAGGTGACAAGGGCAGCAAGAAGAGTTTCTACAGCTAAAATTGCACCAAAAGACTGACCAAGGAAAATGCCAGCTTGCTGCTGAGCTGGGTGTGCCTGTGACAGTAGGCACAGATAAGGCAGTTCCTCATCACATTCTCTATTACCAGCAGAAAGGTCAGCCAGGCTTCTTGCTTAGTGATATGGCTCCAGGAGCAGTTACCAATGGGGATGTTAATATTAAAAAAGCAAGAATAAAAAATGTTGCTCACTGGCTCTGATGTTCCACAGAGCTCTCCAGTAACACATGCCATGACTTTACCAACCGTTTCTAACAAAGCAGGGAGAGTCCTCCTTCATAACAACAAGTAAACTATCAATTCCTGTTTTTACTTTTCAATTGTGTTCCCTTTATTAGATTCTGTTTTTATACTCTGCTTAACAGGTTACCCTCCAAGCTTTGCCTGGGTAAGTAACCTTCAACAAGTAGAGGAGGGTGCACAAAAGGGTGTCCAGAATGCTGATGCATTCTGCATTACCACACATGGAAGGAGCTCAGGAAATGCTCAATGCAAGAGGCTACAAAAAGAACAATGCATGACGTTAGATAAATGTCTAATGCTGAATATGCAGCTGAACGTTAGGTCACCCAGTTTTACAAATCAAGAACAAGACATTGCAGAGTTTTGTTTAATTAAACAAAAAGTACTATTCATGTGCAAAAAAAATCTACCCACATTTTCCATCTTGCAAAACAGGCAATGAACAATTAAGTGATGTTCAGGATGCCTTTCCTATGCCTTCTTCAGTCAATGCATTTCTCTGTTTTATCATCAAAAATTATTAAGCAGGTCTTTTCTTTCTGCAACCCCCTTTGATTCTTTTGGACCTCACTGGGAACTGAGTAGCTCCTCTTTTTTCTAGCTTTACTTTTTTTTTTTTTCCTACAAAAAAAAAATCATTATATAAAAAACAATTCTGCCTACAAGAGACACTGATATCACTCACTAGGTTCACAACGGCAGACATCCCTCCCTATCTACAAAATCTTATGTGGACATCAAGCAGTACCTTTCAGCATGGGAAATTACTTTGCTCCAGAACTAAGACTGCTGCCACAAGACGTACCTGCATTATTCAGTTTATTGGCTTCTATCCACTAAGAATGAGGCAGCCCCACCAAAGCAGTACTGAGCCTACTACTTTAAATACTCTTCAATCTTACCTAATGGCAGTACTACAGGTCTATTTGCTGAGCATCAGGAAAGATTCATTAAAAAGTTCAAATTAACCGAAAACAGTAATAATAAGAAATACTCTATTGTATTTAGCTGTATTTCCATAAATGGGCCTTAAATCCTAATAACCAACTAAAACATAGTTTTCATCAGTGCTTTGACATTTTTTGTTTTTTTCTAATTAAATTGGATGGAGAGGGACCTGGCAGGTTAAACAACATAGAGAGTTATATACTACTCCTTGTTTTGCTGAACTAAATCTAGAATAGACATGAACAGAAAAGATGCTATGGTCAATAAATCTTACTCACGCGACAATCCCGTTGCAATGTTTTCATTAATGCACTGTGAGTTTCAGAGTCAAAATACAATCCTTCATGCATGTCTTGCAAGAAATCCAAGTCTTTGAACGTTGGGTTGGACTTCTCCCTCTCCTTTCTTGATGCTCTCCTTTTATACGTCGAGCCTTTCAAGTCATATGTGAAATGCATTTTCAAGGCTCGTGGCAAAACATTGTTCATAACAACAATTCTAATATTGATGCCTCCCGACTGAACACAGTATAGCCCATAAAATTTGGGTAGAAGAGTTCTTGGATTCTGGTTCAGATTCTAAAACAAAATGGATACATTTAAATACGTTTATTTAGAAGAATGAACATGCTTAAGAAAGTTATTTTTATGCCAAAGGACAGTAAACAAAGAGCAAGAGAACAGAACAGATTTTCCTACTAAGCGCAGTTTCCTTGAACAATTCTTAAACACACCACACTATTCTGAAAAGAAACTAAAAGTGAGAGGTCTACCACAAAACAAACCTCCTGTGATGCTCAGAGGCTTCACATAACCACAATGTCCTTCCAATGTAAAGGCTAAATGCAAGTATTGGAAGGAAAAAAAAAATAATAAAAAAAAAATCAGATGCTGCTACCAACACACATTACCTCCTGACAGGTAGTTCCAATCTAGTTTGAACCGCCACAATCACACTTCTTGATATGCACTATTCTGACAAATATGAAAGCATCTCTGATTCTGCATGTATAGCAGGTTTCTCTTTCCCACATCCCATGAAAGTGTAGACTGGGCTAACCTAAACATTTACCCAAAGATTTATTTTATTGTTTTGATCTGAATAACCTTTGCATTTCACATGTGGGAAGAAGTTTGGGTCAACTGCCCTAACTTGGATTCTGAGAAAGAAGAATCTCTGCCTCCGTGAGGCTTTTCATTATGAAAATTAGTGCCAAATGATCAGGTTGTCTCCACGTGAGTCTGAGGTCATTACAGAATCATGACACACCATCAAAATAGTAGGAGATCACTAGAGAGGAGAGAGTAAAAATCATTCTTCTGAATGCAACTACTCTCAGTTTTTGGCATGAAAACACAAGAAAGGGAAAAATTACTTCAAGTCTTGCATTATTATAAAGTTAGAATATATACCTATGGGAACAAACTGCTTTCATGGAAACAGAGTGATTAAAGCTTTACATTTTGGAAATCCTTGTATATGTTAAAAGCAAGAATAAAGCTCCTAGAAGCAAAGAAAAGTAGTCTTACATTTACTCGTAGTAATGCTCAACTCAAACCTATGCTGAGCTGATTATCCTGATTACAAACAAGAAAAAGGAGTACCTACCATTGTAGTTTTTTTTTAATGCTTTTTTTAAAACAAACACTGAATCTCCATTGCATTACTGTAATCACAATTACATTTACAGAATCACAGACTGACCAGGGTTGGAAGGGACCTCAAGGATCATGAATCTCCACCCCCCTGCCACATGCAGGGCCACCAACCTCCCCATTTAATACCAGACCAGGCTGCCCAGGGCCCCATCCAACCTGGCCTTGAACACCTCCAGGGATGGGGCATCCACAACCTCTCTGGGCAGCCTGTTCCAGCACCTCACCACTCTCTCTGTAAAGAACTTCCCCCTGACATCCAAATTCAATCTTCCCTCCCTCAGCTTAAAACCATTTCCCATTGTCCTACAGTTATCTACCCTTTCAAAGGGTTGATTCCACTCCTGTTTGTAGGCTCCCTACATTCCTCATTCTTTGTACAAGCAGGAAGATAACATTAAGTGCTTGCTTAAGAAAACACGGGAAAACAAAATCTGGCTAACAATAATCACAGGTGTTATACTCCAAAATCTTGTATACTACCTAGAAGAATCTGTTTATATGCACATTGAGTAGTTTTTATTGAAAAAAGGAGAATTGTTTAATTTATTCTGGATTGGTGATTTCTGTTTCTAAAGCCTGACACACATAGAACAATACAATCAACTTAACATTAGCTTTCAAAAAGGTTCTACTTAAAATTTAGGTATTGAATAAATTATTTTTGTAAGAATACTTTTAACATCATCGTTTTAATACATGAGAAACTGAAGTAGTCTAGAAACAAAAGAGAAACTGACCGGTCTAGTCTCTTTGTCCACTCTGAGTGAAATGCAGAGGGTAGACAAACAAAAAGAATGGAGAAAAAAAGCTGAATTAGAAATTTAGAAGTCTTTTTTGTTACTAACTTGTTAGAAGCAAGATTTGGTAGCGTTTTAGATGACGTTTAGCTTCACCTTGAATGTTAAGAGAATATTATCCTAAATGTATTCTTGATTTACATCCATTCCTTCTGATGTATGTGGGAGTATAAATTTGAAAGGTAAAAAAATATTATGAAAAATACGGATAAAGTCATCAAATGATGCCTTCCAATCCTTTGAAGTGCGATGTAAACTGCACACACATAGGTAATGAATATAAAGGTGGAAAAAAACTTCAATTACTTACCATATAATAACCTGGCAAGAGCTTCTGAAGAAACTCAGCCTCTTTGTGCTGAACTGTTTTGATGATGAACTCGTCATCACTAGTTACAAAAAATAAGGACCCACTGGCACCAGGATTGGACAATTCAATTAAAGGCTCACTGCAGATTGAATACTGGAAGAAACAAAAAAGTTTTTTAATGCCAGTGCATGCATTACTTAAGTAGAAGTTTAATACAAAGAACTGCAGCTGCAAATAAACACATACGAGTTGTGGAGCTCCATCCTTTGGGCCTCAACAGCAAAAACACTACTATCCAGTACAGGAGACTGGGTCACAGTAATTTGGGGACATGTGGCACAGTTGTGGAAGCAGGACAACTTTCCTTTCCACGAAGCACTGCACCAAATAAATTCTCAAGGCAATGAACTGAGTGAGCAAGACAGAAACAATCCACACTCGCACCATCAGCACTGCAAACCTGCGAACCTCATGATGATATTTTCTTTTCAACTGTTCACTTTTCACAGACATTTATTTATGACGCGCATGTTGGAAGCGCATCAGAAAAAGACACAAGAAGTACAAGTGTTGTACAACACCCAAATGAGTAATTCATATCCTGGGCAACTAGGGCTGATACTCTTAGAATAATCATCTCAGTATAACTGCTAATGTAGTTTTCTGATAACATGCCTGCTTGAAACAGGATAACTAAATAACTGCAAGAAGGAAAAATGCATTTCTGGAGGACCATTATATTGAAGGTTTAGACAGGCTTTCTCTTCACAGAGGTTCAGTAATACTTATGATCACATTAAGGAGGAAAAATAACTAACAAGTATTCTTCACTAGTAGAACCAGACCTCACACAGATGCTAATGCACATTTATTGACCTTCATTAATTTACAGTTTACACTACGTTCAAAGTAAGTGGAGAAAAGACACTAAGCTCCAAAACCACAGAGAAATCTGTTTACATAAAACTCAAGAGCTTATTTGAAATATAGTAACATTAAGCTTTCATTCACACACACTTTCCTTCTGTTATACATCAGTAGCTTTATGCATTTGCAAACCTCGCATGCAGTGCAATAATTTTTAGGCTTCAGTCTTTGAAAGAAACAAAATTACACAGGACTTAAATTATGAGCATTGTAAGCACCAGGAAATTATTCTTAGCAGCAGGTCTTCTGCTCTTATCATAACAAAAAGAATAACTGCTTCAATAACAAAGTAAACTTGGCTTACTGGGTCAGCACATGAGATGAGCTAAGGAATTCCATGGTGGAAAAAAGTAGAAAAATTTTTACTTGCTGAAAACTGCTTTTCATTAAATTTAACCAGAATCTAGCCAATGATTTAAGAGTCGTGACAGTAGATATACTGATATATGAAAATGTAGCAAATGTTTTCTTTTGTTTTTTTTTTGACACTTGAGCTAAAGAAGCGTACTTCCCATATGCTCAAACCCTGTGCATTTTCTTGTAGTGGTGCTGGTTGAGGCTTTTCATGTTCTTGGAATTTTTATGCCATTACAAATGCTTGCCATAAAAATTTTGCCTATTCCTTTCTCTAATTTTCTGTTTGCTCAGCTCCAATTAATGATGAGCTTTTGTTGGCTGCAGTGGTCTAACAATAGAACAACACTACTAATCTCTAATGCTACACAGGCCTTCAGAGCAAAACATTGGTTGTATTACAGCCCCTGAATCTTTCTTGGCAAAATATACAAAGCTTCACCAACAAATTTCAAACCAATTATCTTTAACATTAAACACAGTTTCAAAAACACAGTAAGAAAGAGCTAGAAACCTACACTGTTATGTTATTTTACAGTTAATTCCTGTAAAATAAAAGCCTAAAGATCAATTTTCTTTAAACTGTTGGTGACCAAGTGAAATAGAAAACTGAAAACTACCAAACCTCCCCCAAACCACAGCATTTAAGAATCAAGAATTCCCACTTAAAGGTAAAACTGTATACCTCTGTCACTGGAAATCAGACATGTAAGCCTACTTACGCTTGCTGTAACTTATCCTCTCCTTATTTTACTCTATTTTCTCTTTCTCCCTTCCCTGTTGAATCATCAGTTTGCATGCTCTTATAGCAAAGTGTCATTTTAGACATTAGAGAAGATTTATGATCATGACATGACAGATCCAGATTTCACAATAATAAGTAGGACTACTCAGTCAGAATCCCTACACATGCTACCGAGAGGAATTCTGTGGTAACAACCAATTGGGAACAGAGTCCCACACTAAGTTTTGTTCTCTGATTACAGTATGCCACTGATCATGTCTGCCTCTGGGCCACAATGGACTACAACCTGCTCTGGTTGCAATGTGATGCCTGTTTAGAGTGAGAGTGTTTAGCTGTTTAGAGGATAAAAATAATCTAAATCAAGTTGCCTACACTGGAAACTTCCAACAGTAATCAGTAATCTGTGATTTTACCGCTGAGCAGGTGACACAAATTTCCATCAACAGCAAGTATAGCCTTTCTGTAATCTTTAATTTAGACTACTGCAGATACTTCTTCAGGTGGAATAAAAGTCACAGGTGACAGTATTTACAAATTACAGTCTTTACTAGAAGCTGTCAACACAGCCTGAATGCTTGGTCTTTCTCGAGGTCCAGAAAAGGAAATAGAACATTTTACATAAAAACACCTTCATAAAACTCCAACCCAACAGCATTTCCCAGCAGCTAACATCTGTAATTCAAAGGAATTATCTGTTCTTACACATACAATTCCATACACAGTGCTACAAAATCAAAATCACACACTTGTGTTCAACATAAATAAAAGCAAGGATAGCTATATTTTTCTTCTAAGTTCACCGCCTAAAAAGCAAGTAAAAAAAAGCTTATGCTGCACTCAAACACAAAGTCTGTGAAGTAATATATTTAGTAATATTCCAATACCATTTTAACTTATTATTTTTTATTCAGTGAAACCATCAAATTCTTCTGATTGCAAAAACTCAGCTACCACTTATAATAAAAAAAATATTAAAAAACATGTTCTAGAGATTTTAACAATAAAACTGATGTTCAAAACTGCTAACTTGTATAGGGGCTCTACTTTGTCATGTGGATCACCATGAGACAGACTGGACATGAGAGAAACATCCAGCTCCCCCTTTTCACTCCATCGTTCCAAAAGCAGGAGAAGCAAAGTAAGCAGACCCTTGTCTTCGGCAGTGCACAAAGTGGTTCTAACAAATAAAGCCTGCTCTTACGATGATAGCAAATATATCACATTTTTTCTCATGTAAATAGCTGAATATTGAAGAATTAGACTTCCAAGTATACAATATGGATATAAAAAGAATATACTCTAAAAGTCTTAGGCCTCCACTCCAATTTTCTCAAGGTTAAGTGGGAATGTTTGCAGACAAACACAACTAATGAAGACAATAACACAAAAACACGTATATGCTGCATAATCAATACAGAAGTTCTGAATACAATCTTTAAAAACAATGTGCTGGATAACTGTTGCTCTAGTTAATTGACCAGTTAAGCATAATTTTTTAAGCAATTGTCTCAAAGATGAAAAACTAAGATTCTCGTAAAACTGTAAAAATATTCACTAGTAATTAAATACCACACATACAAAGTTCACTATCTGTTTGAGCACCAAAGCATCTTCCTCTGTACAAAACTAGTGCAAATTATTTGTAACTCAAAGGAAAAATGCAAGCTCTTACCAAGTAATCATCAGGCTTGATACCGAAAAGCTCTCTGAAATATCGGAAGGCAAGAGGTGCATACGTCTTAAATCTGAAGTCAGGGTAATGATGAGCAGGAGTGAGATTGCTCCCTTCACTGTAAACAAAAACAAAAATAGAACAAACCCAGTTATTACTGAGCCATTTTTAGCCACCTCTTGCAAAGCTTACCATTAATGTAAAGCCACCTAACTCAACCACTGGCCTTACTAGAGTCATACATACAGAAAAATCTGCGCACCAGCATTAATCAGTGTCACAGAAATGCCTGTGAGATACACAGTATCGCCAGCAAACTCCTTTCTCTCTCCTTTTGTGCTTTAAGTCTTTTCACCACACACTTCCACATTCATAAAGATCATATTAAAACTAAAGCTACAGCTTATCACCTCCCTTTTAGGAGCTAATAGCTTTGAGACAGAAAGGAAAACTGTGGTGAACTGAACTGGTTCACAAGGGGATCAGACAGAGATACTAAAGACACTAAAATTGCAAAACAGGTAAGAAGGTACTAAAATGAGAGAGCATAGAAGTACACTATAGCACAACAAAGAGGGCAGGAACTATGCAAAGCAGAGGGAAGTAGGTCTACCAATTTTTTTGTGTGTGCCAGCTAGCTTTTATTAGTTCAGCATTATTTATGAAATGGCATCCTCAGCACATTTTCTGCAGGCTAAATGCAGTTACACTATCTCACCCTTCCTTGCCAGTACAGTGCAAAACTGAAAAGCCTCCCTGAACTTCAGGTGGTTTTCTGTTCCTTCATCTGTCCCATCATGTATTTTATCCTACCTCAGTCTAAACCACTGCTGGTTTATATGCTCAGTTAATTAGGAACATGAGCTATATACAGAGTGGGGAATTATTGAAAATGGTATTCAGTTACACATTAGATATTGATTCAAACCAGAAGATCCACAAAGAATGACTGTTGAGCAGGCCAGTCCGGAAGCCAGTCTTTCTCAAAGAAGCAGATAAAAAAAATGTAACCCGTGTGACAATTTTCCTTAATTTACATCAACACTCCCTCTGTACTCCCATGATGCAGTTGTATGAGTATTGAGATGAACATTACACTATTTATAGCGTATATATTTATAAGCTGAAGGAAAAGGCTGGCAGGAAGATGCTATACAAAAAAATCTGTCTGTGGTTTCCTTCATGTTGGAAATTAAAAGAAGGCTTTAAACAGAGTAATGAAGTTCTACGCTATAATTTCAAAGCTAGGAAGAATAGCGTTAAGATAAAGTTTGGTCAATCTGTGCATAGATCGATAAATATTTGAATATAAAATTCGTAAGACCAGACATGGTGGTGAATACCAGCTCTTCTGACACTGCTTTAGACATTTACCCTAACTAAATTATTCAGAAATGCAGTATGTACCTACATGCTTGATAGTAGCAGTATACAAAGTATACAAAAAAAAAAAAAAGAATATAATGAAGAAAATATGAAGAAAGAGTGTTAAGCAGATTTTCTATAGAGACTGATTTAGGTATCATAAATCTCTAATCAAACACATCTAAGAGCTTAGATCTTGTACCATTAATGTCTGTCATACAAACCTGTCACCCACAATAATTAACAACAACCTAATTACAGAAGTCTCCCCAACCCATTTAGCTACCCCAGCATGCAAACCACCAATAAAACTAAACTGCTGCTAATTAAGTAGTATAAGCCAGACAAAAAGCTTTCTCAGGCTCCAGAAAGGCACATATTTCAGATTCTGGAATATGAGACCAAAGAAGAAAAAAAACCACCCTGCCTCTGGCTGGAAACCACACTTCAAAAGATGTCTGTAGATGCGAAAGAGGTATACAAAGATATCAGAATAGCAGTGTTTTTCAACTGCTAAACCATACAGCTAACAGCTAGTAAATGCTGCTACCTTGGTTGCTCATTTTTTAGTCCTTCATACAATGACTCTAAGGAATTAAAATAAACTCCATTTATAGTTTATTATTATGAAGTAAAAAAGTCAGTAAGTTAACAGTCTGAACTTAGTACTTTTCCTTCTACTTAAGCTTGCTTAATGCTTTTTCTTTCAGCATGCCAGTCTTAGCTGAAATGAAGTTTTACATATATATCCAGCTACCTCACTGCATTTTTCTGCAGTATAGGAATGTCTCAGGGTAATACGTAGTCTACTGTGAACTTTTCCAGTGCCTCACCTCTCTGATTATAAAGAACTTTTCCCTTACATCCAATCTAAATCTCTCTTTCTTTAGTTTGAAACTATTTCCCACTTGTCCTACCACAACAGATCCTGCTGAAGTCTGTCCCTTTTTTCTCTTATAGCCCCTTTCTTAAAGCAACCTGACAGGCTGCTATTAGGTCCCCCCAGAGCGTTCTATTCTCCAGGCTAAACAGCCCCAGCTCTTTCAGCCTATTCTCTGGGAGTCTGGGGCCACGTCACACCACTGTCACAAGAGCTAATCATCTAAACTTTATAATGAAACCTTACCTTTTAGAACACACTTTTACAGATCTGTTTCCTGCAGCTATAACGCCATTCTTTATTTTGTGAAAGTGTGGCAAAAGATTATGCATCCCTACTCTTCTAGCATGACCCATTGTTGAAACCTCACCAGGGCCGAAACGAAGACAGAAGATATTCTCTGATAATACCACAGCCATTTCATAAGTGCAATATGTTGAAAAAGGATCATTAGTTAAAACTAAAATTGTTCCTAAGCTGGACAGCAGTACACAGTACATGGAAATTTATTCCAGAACATATGGAAAATAAAGTAATTATTTTTGAACACCACATACACAGAGAACAACGCACTGAAGCTGCAGTGAGCATACAGGTCAATAGCACCAAACGGACTTACTAGTTTAATCAGAAACCATAACAAGTGTTCACAATATGCAGGATCCAGACCCTGAAAATACAGACTATTAGCAAGGGAAATACACAAGACTGATTAACAACTTGCTGCAAAATATCGAAGTTACGGCTGTGCTTAGCAGCAGCCTGCATCTCAGGAGGCCAGAAGAGATGAAGCCTTTCTCCAAATGCTCTGCATTTCTGAAGCTGCATATGACTGAGTAGCGAAAGTTAGCTGATGGAGTGGAGTTCAGCTCACCAAGCATAACCATAGAAAACGTGCCTCCTCAGTCTGTGTCTGCTGGATATGCTCAGCAAGGTGCTCGCGTTCCCAGCTCACATGTGGCTGCACAGCCTAGTGACTTGCTCAAGTCATCGCTGCCTGAAACTGTGAGGCATGTTAGCTCAGCACCAGGCCCCACCAAGGCCACACAGCTCTGAGCTGGCCCCAAATTTGAATCAAACAGCTCTAAGGGTACTTCTGCATCCAGAACATGCAAATGGCCAATTTGGGAACAAAATGTGACACCAAGACATGAACTGGTTCATCTCACTAAGGAGGTCAGGGCACAAAGCACAATGCAGGAAGATGAGAAAAAGCCTCACACACCTGAATTAATAGACAGAGGAGGGAAGAGGGAACACTGGCAGGATGCAGAACTTTCCCACAAATCCTATAGCCACTGCTGCAATAGATAAGCTCCAGATAAGAACCTCCTGGCTGGATTTTCAAAGCAGCATTTAAAAACAGTTTCCCATGTAATTTCAACCTATGGAGGAAGTTAGGCTGATACTCCAGTTACTGTACTTCCAAAATCAACTGGGTCACTTGCACACCGCATTTTTTTTTTTTTTTTTGGCACAACGTGAACATTTACATAGAACCATTTGCACTCAGTCCTAACTGTAGCTCTAAATACACCTTCTTATAGCATCCCCTATTAATATTCACTTAACCCCAAAAGCAACATTTTTATACTCCTTAGGAAAAGGAAGAACGGCAAACGGTCGATGCGGACAATGAGAAGGTAACAGAAGCATTTCCCCATTTCCACAGCTGCAACAACGTACAAACAAAAGCAAGCAATTCTGCAGCTCAAATTCACTCCTGCAAAGATACCTACACTTTACTGAGAACTGCTTCCTGAAACAAAGATCTAAGTAGATCTAGGATAAACTATGACCCAATTTAACCCTGTTACAAAGTAACTCTGGACCAGGCATAACCTGCAATCCGCGGGTTAATCCAGATTTACAACAGCTCCCACAATAAGCAGCACAGTTACATTCAGTATTATCTGTGCCCTTTTAGGGAAAAAACAGTTTTCTCCCTCCTTCACAAACTCTGAACACAGCAGGAAGTTATTTTCCTATTGTCAACAGAGCTGAACTACAGACAGAACTTAGGTTTACATCAGGGCCCAGTGACACGCAGAAACTAATTTTCTTATCTCACTTAACAAATTTATGATCAACTGTAAACTGCTTCTCCCCCAGAAGGGCACAAGTAATACTATTTTGCTCGCTGGAGCACAGGCAGTGCACTTGTACTACCTCAGATCTATTTTGTTCTCATTACTACAATAGTGCTCATGTTCTGTGCTCACAGGCACCAGGTTTCTTCAACAGCAAAAACTGTCCTCTCACCTCTGACTATATCACACCTGCTAGATCTGGACGAGGCCATAGAAATTCAGTTAATACCCTGCTTGGAGTTGCAGCTAAATTATGTGTACTCAGAGCAAGAAGAAAAATGTAGTTTCTTGTTCAGTAATTGACTACTTCAAGCTTCACACTTGCTACAGTGCCTTGCCAGGTTCTTTTCCAGGTACAGTTACTGGGCAAAAGCATTGCTTCACCTCAGCTTGTTCCTGGATACTCACTATCTCTCAGACAGTAGTGAGTCCATGGAGTCTGCTGGTATAACTAATTTCATCTTAGTTCACTCAACCCAGACCAGCCCAAAGGTAGCAGGAAAAAAAAGAAGTAAAAACCTAAACATTTAGAGGACACAGAGCTCATTTTCCATAAGCTGCATTTAAATAGTGACTTCTACAATATTGCCTTCAAATGTGAATACTGTCCTAGGAAAGTGTGAAGAGCACCTGAACCATACCTCTGGAGCTCAGCCTCCCACAGAAGGGACATAAAGCCTCAGCTTTTTATCTCGAGCTGTAGTAGCGAAGTCAGCTGCAGACAGGACTTAGAAGTTATCCACACAATGCCAAGACCCAATATACTAATAGCCAGAAAGACTGAAGTCTGTAACACTAAATTATTATAACTCATTTAACACTGTATTATGATTTATACAAGTTAATAGCACTTCAGATGGAAAAGATTTAGACAAAGGTGCAAGTTAAATAAAGACAAGAGAAGGACTTGAAATATGGAATTTTTTCGTCAGTTTAAGAAGTGAAACATCATGATTTAAGAGACTTCTACGGATAGCCAACTTCTGGTTTCACAGAGTGTTACCAGCAAGGCTTTACATAGAAAGGCTCTTTGTTACAGTCAAGATGAGTCAATGTATTATGAGTCACTGTATTATGTACTGCTGCTTACTAGACTGCTACACAACAACAAGAAGTCAGATCACTGGCTGCTCTAGGCATTTCTTTCATTTACATCATTTTCTTCATGCTCTTATTTTTTGTGGTTTTTTTTTTTTCTTTTTTTTTTTTTTTTTTTAAGATAACTGTTGAGAAAGGTGCTATTAAAGCTTTTAGAATCAATTTTATGTTAGTACAAATAGGCTATTGCTTTTGCCTTTGTTCTCTTTTTCAGCCAGAAGTAATCTCTCCTAGTCCTCCCTTAAAAACATAACCAAATACAAAACTGTAATTTCTGAGTGCCCAAGGATGCAAATTTCACAAGGTCTGTGATGCTAACGACTACAAACCATTTTATTCAACTTGATCTCACGTGTTAAAAAAACAGATTTTTTTTTGCCTGAAGTTGCGCTACATCATGAAACACTTTTAACATGTATGTTTTATTTTGTTTCACAAACAACAAAACAGTCACACAAACTACTATAGAACCCTGCATAATGGAACCCTGCATAACTATCACAGTTGGACACTTTGCAAATATGATGGCTCAATCTATTTTCAAAAAAAAAAAAAAAAAAAAAAAAAAAAAAAAAGCAAACTTTTTTTACATGCTATACAAACTTCTCAGTTTTAAGTTGTAATTTGTTTTTATTTTTATGAACAAGTGAAAAATTGTGGTTACACTGGATAAGTACACAGGTAACAAATCTATATCTAATCACCAAGAGAAAGATCATGAACCTTACAGTCGGCACCACAGAATCACAGAATTGTAGGGGTTGGAAGGGACCTCCAGAGATCATGGAGTCCAACCCCCCTGCCAAAGCAGGTTCCCTACAGCAGGTCGCACAGGTCGGCATCCAGGCAGGTCTTGAACATCTCCAGAGAAGGAGACTCCACCACCTCCCTGGGCAGCCTGTTCCAGTGCTCCGTCACCTCACTGTCAAGAAGTGTGTGTTACACACACTTGTGCGGAACTTCCTATGCTGCAGTTTCTGGATGTTTCCCCTTGTCATGTCTCCATTCACCACTGAAAAGAGTCCAGCCACACCATTCTGCCCCCTACACCTTAGATACTTATAGACCTGGATCAGTTCCCCTCTCAGTCTCCTTTTCAGAACAGACCCAGTTCACTCAGCCTTTTTTCATAGGAGAGATGCTCCAGGCCTTTCACCATCCAGGCCCTTTACCATCTTCACCATCTTCACCAGAACGCGATATGGATACTCCCAAGTCCTCTGAATAGAGAATGCAATTAAATGCTTCTTTTCACATAAGAAATACAGCGTCTTTCTCTTGAAACATCTCTCAGTTCAGAGGAAATTAGGAATTTAAACTACCAAATTTACATCAGGAGAGATCAATTTCAGAAGTACCTACCTGCAATTATTCTGAACACTGTCAATTCCTCTTCCCATTTATTAACACTAATAATCTCCAAGCACTGATATAAGCATCCAAAAGAAGAAAGACAGAGAGCTGTTAGAGTGGGCCTAGAGGAGGACCACAAAAATGACCAGAGGGCTGGAGCACCTCTCCTTACAAAGACAGGCTGAGAGAGCTGGGCTTGGTCAGTCTGGAAAACAGAAGGCTGTGGGGTGATCACATTGCAGCCTTTCATTACCTAAAGGGTGCCTACAAACAGGAGGGAAATCAACTCTTTACAAGGGGAGATAATGGCAGAACAAGAGGAAATGGTTTTAAGTTGAAGGAAGGAAGATTTAGCTTGGATATCAAGGGATAGTTCTTTACCATGAGAGTGGTGAGGCGCTGGAACAGGCTGCCCAGAGGTTGTGGATGCCCTGGTCCCAGGAGGTATTCAAGGCCAGGTTGGATGGGGCCCTGGGCAGCTGGTCTATTAGATATGGAGGATGGTGGCCTGCCTGTGGCAGAGGGGTTGGAGCTTGATGATCCCATCCAACTTGAGGTCCCATCCAACCTAAGCCATTTTATGATTCTATGATTCATTGCAAATTATTAGGAACAATTTATGAAGTAACATTCCAACTCCACACATGAACCAAACTTGACAACATGAAGACAGGAGCATTTTCAAGTTCCTTTCCCTCAATCTTCCAACCCAATTTTGCCATAATTGTAAAACAACTCTTATTTTAAATATTTAGGTAGAATTTCATTATGAAATTCTGCTAGAAAATAGATTGAATGGGCTTATCCTTACCTGGGTAAGAAGACACTTTCCACTACGTAGAAGTCTTGCATAAGAACATCTCTATCTGGTTTTGAAGTAAGGTTTCCTACAGTGTATCCTATTCCCAGCTGGATAGCACCTTTAATAGCTGAGGACGTAGTCTGCATAGAAAGTAAGAATTCAAGCATCAGTTAATTACAGATAAATTTCTGTTCTTATCAGTAACATAACTTTGTAATAACAATGCCACATCCTCTTTCTTTCTCAGCCTTTAAGAGCAGAAGAAAACTTTCATCTAGAGTCAACTTCTTATCAATTAAAAGATTTAAAGAAATACTGTGTTGTTCCAAAAGCCTATTAGACTTTCAAACCTATTCTAGGGTCTGAAACTGTATGTGTTGCATTCTGGGAAAAAAAAGTTACAAATACCACGAAAATGCACAATGTCTTCTCCAAAAGTAATGCCTCATATTTTATTATGTTTGCCCATCATCAGAGGCAGAAGCTGACTGTATGGCAGCAGAGGGTGAACCTTCTCACCAATACTCCATTACATGCTGTTGATGTGTGACAGCAGCAGAAGGGCACTCTGAAAAAATAGCATCTGACATGGAAGCGCAAATGAAGCAAAGAAAAGATGAAAGGATTGAATAAAGCAAACCACTAAAAAGGTAAGTAAGTTGGACAAGAAGGGAATAACTTCCCTTTGCATGGTGTACTTTCAGTAGTTCAAAGGCACCATTTTGATGCTTGTTCTCAGATGTTATCTCTCATCCATCAAACTAGACATGGTATCAGTGAAAACCCCTTAAGTTCCATGGCCAGAATTACTGCAGCACTTGAACAAAAATATTTCAGAAGGGAGTGAAAATTACATAAGAAAAAGTTCACATATACAAAACTACACATATTTTAGTCCTCAGAACAGCACATGCCAGAGCCACTGCTTATTTTTAGAGAAGATAGAGATGTGTAGCTCCTCATTAATTAAGACTGCACACCAAGCTGAAGTTGCAATTTTATAATAGTTCAGAACAGGCAATTTGGCAGGAACAAACAATGCTACCATTCTTCAACTGCAACTTTGATTAATAAAAAGATCTGGCTGGTGTTGTAAGAAGATTCACATTTTTCTTTCTTTGAAAGGACTCTATTCATGCACGATTAATGTCCAGCACAAGCAGCAATTATGCAACTTTGATCAAATCAATACACATGTGAATAGAGTTTATGCTTCACATCTGGACACCCATCTTGTTCACTGTCACATTGAGGGACTACAACTGGAAAGCACAGCTGCTAACACAATACTATTGCATTTTACCAAACACAGAGGATACACCATACAAAAAAAGCCCCATACATTGGCTCAGTGACAGAGGTGGACGTTGGTGGTACGGCAGAATATCCCACCAATATTTCATAACATGCTATTGACATGTGACAGATGGCAGCAAAGTGCAAAACTGTAAGTACTATAATTACCAGAAATCATATAATATGTTGTCAAATAACTAATTCCATTAGAACGTTAAGGTCATTACAGTTTCAATATAAATGGCTGGCAAATGGTAAATACATTTATCCTTTTAAACAGGTTTTCTTACATGTTATCTATCTATGGGACTATTAATAATAATAAATTAATACTTTAAAAAGCAAAAAACAACCATGAACAGAAAGAAATTGCACTGGATTCAGCCTTCACTTAATTTTATGAAGTTTACCCTACTCTCATTTTTCCCATTCTTAACACTCAATCAGATGTTTACTAAGGCTTCATATTCCCCACAAGCAGTCCACAAATTCAACATTCTTGCCCTTTTTAGCACATCCCAGAAATGTCATATGGAACTTAAAGGATATGAACTTTGTCCTTGTGTATCTGTTTTCCTTTTTTATAACTCATTTTATTGCAACTGAAGCTTAGCCTATGAACTTTCGAGGGCAAAGATGGTGATTCTTTTGCAAGACACCTGGCTTATTGCAGGTGCTATAAAGCACCTGCTATAATGCTCATATTCTTTTCCTCAGAAATTTCACCTCATTATCACTCTGAAAGGCAAGATTATTTTTGTTTTTTTCCACCCTTTTTAACAGTCGTATAAATAAATGTAAGTAAAACAATCTAGGTTTTCAATTTTTTTCTAATGAAATAGTAGAGCTACCTAGTTATGACAGTCCTATTTATGACATGGGGAGCAAAAGGCACCTGATAGATAAGAAACCACTGCTGATTAGCACTGTTCTGCAACTGTTTTTCCCACACAGCTACCATTAGTTCATTTCTTTTTACTACTATCTGTGAAGAAAAGACTGCTCTTATCTCTTTCACCAGCCTGTTCTACTGGGTGGTAGAACTGAATCAATGAATTGGTTGTCTACTTCACAGCTCTTTGCCTTGTGAAAACACAAGATAGTGCTCATCTCCAGTTAGCTGAAAAAATACCTGCTTCACGAAGGA
Source organism: Centrocercus urophasianus (assembly GCF_019232065.1). Lineage (NCBI taxonomy): Eukaryota > Metazoa > Chordata > Aves > Galliformes > Phasianidae > Centrocercus > Centrocercus urophasianus. The sequence continues at coordinate 6,883,657 of NW_024884833.1, read as the reverse complement.
GGTCAAACTCCTCTCCATGCATCAGTTCCTAGAGCCTGAACAGACTACAGTTCCTTAAAAGCTCTTCAAAGCTTTAACAACACTACTATAATGTATGTTCACATTAAGTCTTATTACATTACATTACTATTACATTACCCTGAAATCAGACTAAGTGTAAAGAACCTGAGTCTGGCAATATACCAAAAATTCCCAATGAAATCCCCACTTCCGCGACTCCTTATTTTAACTGAAACACAATGCACACTGCCTAAACTGTAAACACACTTCTTAATACCATCAAAATGGCATTAAGCAATGGCATTTCAGAAAGGGATTGGTATAGATTTGCATACAGAAGCCCTCCTGAAAGTCGCAGCCTCTCTGAAGATAAATAAATGAATAATCCCCAGGGCTCCACTCAGTCAAAATTATTCTAGATGCATGGATTTGGACAGATCCGAATTTCCTACAAGTAAACAACTGTTCTTCAGTTATACTGGTTACCACAAGTACCAGGAATCTAAACACACCACCTCTCCTCTGCAAACATAGCTTATCTTTTCCAGAACCATGAAAAGAAACTAAGTCTCCATAAATTGTGTAAATTCATAGGTCAAACCACCTGAGGACAGTGTTGTTGGAAAACAGAAAGCCTTCTCCATGCAGTACATTAAAAAAAACTCTTGAACATTAAGAAATTGCTACTAGATTCAATCTGTGTGTGCAGTTACTTGGGAGTCCATTCCTTCTGCACTATATTTTTCCTTTCTTTGGGCACTTGTAGTGTCCCACTGACAGAACACTTCCAGCAGCTGCTTCTGCTGAAGCGTTCAGAGGCAGCCAGACCACCTCAGCATGTCTCTGCAGCTGCCACATTTGAACCACCAGTTTCCTTTCATATTAAATTACAAAAAGGGCATGTAAAAACAGAGCAACTAGAAAACTTCAGTGATTAAACTCTTTCCTGTGTTTCTCCACAACTTGCAACTCCACTCTGTTCTTTCACTCTTTCTTAAGTTCACACTGCCTGCTTCTCTGCCAGCTGCTTGCACAGCAAGTCAGACTTCATTTAATTGGACTTCTGCCATCCACCCCATCTTTGGATTTTGTTGTGGAAGGCAGGAGTTAACAGTTACTACTAAGCTGCCGCTCTTACAGAAAAAAAGTTTCCTTAGTCTTGCTAGTTTTCTTTGCAAAAAGCAGCTGTGACCTCCAAAGGAGAGCTCTACCCAGGGTTTTTGTTATGATAAGGCAATCTATCATAATAGAAAATAAACAAAACAAAAAGACAGGTATTTATTTGTATAATCCAGATGTAAATGGCAGTGGTGTCACAGATTTAGAAAAACACTCTGTTCTGCAGCAGAAAGTAGAAATATCCAGAGTGTATTTGCTCTTTCTGAAGGCTATCAATTACACCAGCCTATGCCACATTCTTTGGCCATTCTTTTTCTTTGCATCCTAGAACTATGCCTATGAACAAAGCAGTGAAGCGTTACATGCTGTTCCACATGGTGTTCACTGTACTTTCCATATTAAAGTCATCAATAACTGTGCTACACAATATAAGCTTACACACACATTTTTTCTGACATACTGCACTGAATGCCAGTATAAAGCTAGGTCATTAAACAAGTACAACTGCTATTATTGTATTATTTTCTTTCTTTCCGAGTACAAAACATTCAGTAGTATGCTACTGAAAAATGTATGTTCCAGTGCAGCTCCAGTAGGAAAGTTTCAATGTTGGCAGAACAATTCTACCCACACACATTGGTTTTTGGATGTAAACCAATGCCAACAGTCATGCAGCAATGCTGTTAGCACATGTTTGCAAGCTCCAACAATAGGTAGCCAATTTTCTTTTTTTTCAGATAAATTCCCATTGCTCCTGGGCAAAGTGACTGATGCCACAGATAGCCAATTTTGAACAAGGCAAGGTGCTAATTGTAATACACTAAGAAGAACTGTAAAATATGTTACCATAAGAAATAATCATGCCAAATGAGTATGCATCTGGGGTAGACTTTGGATTACAAGCAGAGATTTTAGAAAACTGGTAACAGGTTTCCAGAATAAGAACATAAGTGTTCTGGTCTGATTTTCTTCTATACATTTCCAGTGCTTCAACAGATCTGTTCATGCCTCATTATTTCTATCACTGTAAGGAATGTCAGGAAGCAGATTAAGGAACTATTATATATGACTGATTACACTGCAATGCAAAAGCTGCACGACTGTCAGCAGATTCTGATAACTGAATCAGTAAAATCTCAGGAGAAAAATAAGAGACTGCTGCATACTTATAACTGTGCCACTGTCTTGATACAGTTATGAATTCCAATATCTGTATAGTTAGGACTCTTAGCAATGATTGAGCAAGGCTTTTAACAACGTTTTAGCAAATCAAGACATCATCTTGGATCTTTAAAGTGTTCATGTGTATAGCAAATCACATTTTCTTCTGTCTGAGATCTGGGTCAAAACATGACTACTGAAGGAAACTGAAGAAAAGAAGGCCTCAAGAATTCAGACAAGTAAGATACCTATCACTATTTTAGCTGAGCTAAACAAAATTATAAAGAAACTACTGGAAGTATCTGAAGTTCCATAAACAAAACTGACAGGTCTACATGCTAACTTATTCCTAGCTTTATTTCCTCCTGGAGAAAACACAAAGTGGTTTGGCTTGGAAGGCACTTTGAATATCACGTAGTTCCACCCCCTGCCATGGGCGAAGGCTGTCACCCACCAGCTCAGCTGCCCCATCATAGCTAGCCTTGAACACCTCCAGGAATGGGGCATCCGCAGCTTCTCTGAGCATCCTGTACCAGTGACTCACTGCCCTCTGAGGAAAGAACTTCTTCATAAAAATGAAAGTTTATTTTTAACTGATTGGGATGAACTTAAAAACAGTCATTATCACAAATGTTTATAATAGCTCTTAAGACTATTCTACATGAATTCAGGACATGTTTGGAACACACTGGTAATACACAGCAAAAATACCACAGAAATAAAGTTCTCAATTGTGAATAAGATTCCTTCAGACCTTAGCTGGGACAGAGATAATTTTCTTCATAATAACTGGTACAGTGCTGTGCTTTCAATTTGTGATGAAAACAGTCTTGTTAACACACTGAGGGTTTACACAAAGCCAAGGATTTTTCAACTTTTATGCTGCCTTACCAGTGAGAAGATGGGAGTGCACAAGGAGTGGGCAGGGGACGCAGCCAGGGCAGCTACCCCATTGCACCTAAGCTATACCCTGCACCATTTGACACTGTTCATCAATAAAAGTTGGGGTTAAAGAAGGAAAAGTGTGGGGTGGTGTTCTGAATGACAGCATTTGCATGATGAGCCACGCTATACAGGAAACAGCAGAAAAGGGAGCAAATTAGAGTCTTCAGCTCTAATTCACTCTCCAGCTGTCCAAAATCACTAGACAAAACTGCATAGCCTATCTCTACTTCAGCCAGTGCACTCAAAGCAGTATCTACATCAGCTCCAGGGTCTTCAGAAGGGTGAGTAACCCACAAGGAAAAGGTGGTGAACATTTCTGCCACTGCAGAACATCTTTTCTTTTCAAACAACAGTTAAGATACAATTTGTCCCCAGGTGGACAAACACTTCAGTAAACCATTATTCATGTCAATGAGCCTGACAGTACAGTGCTAAAGAAAGTAGTTTCATTTACACCAGATGTAATCTACCTTCACCTTTCTCCAAGAAAAAATGTTTTTAAACATATATAAAATAGATAAAAACTACAGTTTGCTTTATTTTCTCTCTCATTTTCTTCCATGTTTTCCTTATGAAGAAATTAATCACAGTTCTTAATAAGGGATATTTACATTTCCTTACATTTCCAGATCAAGCAAAAATATCGTTTAATATGTATTGATTTGTTAGGCTTCTTTCTCAGTGGATATGACAAATGGAAAATGCCTCCAAAGCCAATGTTTATTTAACTTTCCCCTATGAGTCACTAAATTTTACATCAGACATTTTCCATGTATTACTTTTCCTATTTGTATGCACTTGACACATTAATGTGATGAAAGCTGTATGGACATAATCCTTGCACACTATTATGAAAAATGAGTGGACACTGCAACTAGGCAAAAAGCAAAAATTACTCAGGACAAAGTGATATGAGACTGAGACATTCCCCCTTTCCACCATCATTATGTAAGGAAATCATAACCTTTCAAGCAAAGTTGTATCAGAACCTTACTTATCCACAAGGATTTGAAGACAACTTCCTGATGCAGGTGGTTGAGGAATCAACGAGGAGAGGGGTACTGCTGGACCTTATTCTCACTAATAGAGAAGGGCTTGTCAGGGAAGTAAAGGTCGGGGGCAGCTTGGGTTGTAGTGACCACTGGATGGTGGAATTCAAGATCCTGAGTGGAAGAAGTAAAGCAAAAAGTAGGATTGCTACCCTGGACTTAAGGAGAGCCAACTATGATCTCTTATGGGGCCTACTTGGAGCTGTCTCATGGGCTAGGGTGTTGGAAGGCAAGGGGGCCTGTGAGAGCTGGTCAGCATTTAAGCAGCTCTTCTTCCAAGCTCAGGATCGGTGTGTCCCTGTGAGGAAGAAATCAGGAAAGGGTGGCAGGAGACCTGTGTGGATGAGCAAGGAGCTTGTGCACAAACTCAAAGGAAAGAAGAAGGCCCATGAAATGTGGAAAAAGGGTCTGACCACTTGGGAGGAATACAGGAATGTTGTCAGGGTCTGCAGGGATGTGATGAGGAAGGCTAAAGCCCGCCTGGAATTAAATCTGGTGAAGGGGATAAAGGATAATAAAAAAGGTTTTTTCAAGTACATTAACAGTAAAAGGAAGACTAGGGAGAATGTGGCTCCCCTGCTAAGTGATGGAGGTGTTCTGGTAACGGGGGATGCTGAGAAGGCAGAGATACTGAATGCCTTCTTTGCTTCTGTCTTCAGTGAAAAAGCTCCCCCTCGGGAATCTGAGACCCTGGAGGTTAGTGAGAGGATCTGGGGAATGGAAGACCTCCCTTCGGTCAGGGAAGAGGTGGTCCGAGAGCGCCTAAGCAACACCAACGTTCACAAATCCATGGGACCCGATGGGATGCATCCATGGGAGCTGAGGGAGCTGGCAGAGGTGATTACTGAACCGCTTTTGGTCATCTTTGAGAGGTCTTGGAGGATTGGGGAGGTGCCTGAAGACTGGAAGATAGCCAACGTCACCCTGGTCTTCAAAAAAGGCAAGAAGGAAGACCCAGGCAATTATAGGCCAGTCAGCCTCACCTCTGTCCCTGGAAAGGTGATGGAACAGCTTGTACTGGATGTCATCTCCAGACAATTGGAAGAAGAGGAGGTTATCAGGAGTAGTCAGCACGGGTTCACAAGGGGGAGGTCGTGCTTAACCAACCTGGTAGCCTTCTATGATGTTGTCTCTGGCTGGGTGGATGGGGGGAGAGCAGTGGATGTAGTCTACCTTGATTTCAGCAAGGCATTTGATACTGTCCCCCACTACATCCTTATAACAAAGCTGAGGAAGTGTGGGATAGATGAGTGGACAGTGAGGTGGGTTGAGAACTGGCTGACTGGCAGAGCACAGAGGGTCGTTGTTGGTGGTGCAGAGTTTGGCTGGAGACCTGTAACCAGCGGTGTCCCCCAGGGGTCTGTGCTGGGTCCGGTCTTGTTCAACATCTTCATCAATGACCTTGATGAGGGGATAGTGGCCACCCTCAGCAAGTTTGCTGATGATACGAAGTTGGGAGGATTGGCTGACATGCCTGAAGGCCGTGCTGCCATTCAGCGAGACCTGGACAGGCTGGAGAGCTGGGCAGAAAAAAACCGGATGAGGTTTAACAAAAGCAAGTGCAGAGTCTTGCATCTGGGGAGGAATAATTGCATGCACCAGTACAGGTTGGGGGATGAGCTGCTGGAGGGGAGCTCTGCAGAGAGGGACCTGGGTGTCCTGGTGGACGACAGGTTGGCCATGAGCCAGCAGTGTGCCCTTGTGGCCAAGAGGGCCAATGGCATCCTGGGGTGCATTAAAAAGAGTGTGGCCAGCAGGTCGAGGGAGGTGATCCTCCCCCTCTACTCTGCCCTGGTGAGGCCTCATCTGGAGTACTGCGTCCAGTTCTGGGCTCCTCAGTACAAAAAGGACAGGGATCTCTTGGAAAGAGTCCAGCGGAGGCCACAAAGATGGTGAAAGGGCCTGGAGCATCTCTCCTATGAAAAAAGGCTGAGTGAACTGGGTCTGTTCAGCCTAGAGAAAAGAAGACTGAGAGGGGACCTGATCCAGGTCTATAAATATCTAAGGTGTGGGGGGCAGAATGGTGAGGCCAGACTCTTTCCAGTGGTGAATGGAGAAGGACAAGGGGAAACGGCCGGAAACTGCAGCACAGGAAGTTCCGCACAAATGTGCGCAAGAACTTCTTTACAGTGAGGTGACGGAGCACTGGAACAGGCTGCCAAGGGAGGTGGTGGAGTCTCCTTCTCTGGAGATGTTCCAGACCAGCCTGGATGCCTACCTGTGCGACCTGCTGTAGGGAACCTGCTTTGGCAGGGGATTGGACTCGATGATCTCTGGAGGTCCCTTCCAACCCCTACAATTCTGTGATTCTGTGATTTCATTTGTTTTTAGCTTTACAGTAAGAGCTGGTAAACAGAAGCTAAAGAGGCACACTACAGCATTTCACTCTGGGAAAAGGCTGAAAAGTCCAAGGAAAACTTAAAAGACCAGACCACATGGCTTATAATAAAGTTGCTGCTGAGTCTTCATGTGAAACCAGTGCAGCCCACAGCAGGAGACGCGGGAGGATGACACTGACTCTTCCTTCACTAAGCCCTCTGTATTGGAAGCATGACCTTAACGCTGAGACTATCAGCACATCTCAGGACAATTAACTCCTAGGACTGACACTAGAAATACCCTGAATCACCAAATAAATCTTGGCATTACAAAATTTTTTATAATGTCTGTGTTTCTGAACTACATTTTGGTTACCCATTCTATCTCGTTATACTCTTTATTGCTTTGTTGAACTGCTCCAGACATGCACCTCATGAAGCAACTTGTTTGGCTACCAGACCAACCAATGCACGTCCTTAAAAGAGCACATCACTGCTACAAATATTACAGATCAAAGTTATATATCAGTTCCATTTTAAGAAACAGCTACACAGTTGCCCTGGAGCTGTATACCAAAGGTCAAAGCAAAGCAGAGACAAAGCCCAAACAGGCAAAATTCAAGCCAAGATGTGCAATTTGCCTGTTCTGAAATGAACAGACAAACATCATATGTTTCTCCACTTCAATTACGTTTAAACAACAAGAACAAAAAGATGGAAAGGAGGCCTCCGAGCAATAAGAATGAGTTAGCAAGCCTGGCCTGATCTGAAAACTACGGGAGCATCTTGCCTAAGCAGTCCCACTTCCATCAAGGGATGTGGCAGATGGGAGCAGGAACTGCCCAAGCAGTAGAAAAAGAATTAGCTAAGAAACTAAGCTCTTCCCAAACCAGATTTCTGGAGAACGTATCACAGAAAGTCAAAGGACAAAAACTGTCAGCAATTTTTGCCAATACAGTAAAGCACAATTGAAGAACCTGAATAATAATAATTTTTTTAAAAAAAGGAAATAAAATTGATGTGAGCAGGTAAAGATAGGTGGGTTTCAACTGCCAATAAGACTTGACCAGAAAGTGGTGCCATTGTGAAGGTTTCATAAAAATCTGGAATTAAATGGAAGATGACATGAAATGTTGCTGTCAAACACAGGCCCTGCCAGCCTCACCTCATAAACATCTTCCTACACAAATGCAGTTGCCTTCTATTAAGAAACAAAGAAACAAAAAACCCTTCAATGGTGTTATATGGAATATCTTGCAAAGGTGAGAAACAGAATAAAGTGCAAGACTTATAAAGGATTTGCCTTATGAGAAGAAACACATAATTAAAAGCAAAACACACTATCATTAAATTCTTCATGCATCAGTTTTAGGGTTAAACTTTATTATCTTTTATTAGTATTCAGAAGCTGGAGCATAAATGACAATATGCAATAACACTGCACTATGGGGTACCCATAACACAGGATCTTGAACTGAGAACAACTGGGAGTATGAATACCAGAAAAGAAGTTAAACTGCTGTAAGATCCATGTACAAACAAACAATTGGAAGCTCAGAGGAAAGAGCACAATTTGGAGATGACACTGAGACCCCAGTATGATGTGGTGGATGCACTTTTCACAAAATATCAGAAGGATTGGTGTCATGGTATAAATCCTCACAAGGCTTTCTCTGGAATACTCTGAACTTAAGAGTTGAATGGGAACAAAGTAAGGCACATAGGATGACTGAAAGGAATACAAATTCTCCTGTGCAGGGACTACCAAGTTCTGCAGTCTACTCAGGCAGTTATAAGACATTATACATTAATGTCTACTTTGGGCATATAGCTTTTCTACCTTTTTTAGTACTAGATGTGGAAAATTATTAAGACTTCAGTGTTTTGAAGTCATAAGCAGAGAAACTGAAGACAATTTTTAACTAAAAAAGACAACCACGCATTTTCTCAAACATTGTTTTTCTTTCACTCCTGAGAAAATTCTGAGAAAATAATCTAGAATGACATCCCAAACACTTAAAATGTCATTGCCATCAAAAGGAGTGAGGAGTGGGAAAAGAAACAGCTTACTCTTTTGACTTTCCCAGCAATGCTGTAGGAAACACAGAGAAACAATATCTCCTAATTTATGACATATACTGTAGGAGCACATGGACCTTAATACTACATTATGGAAACATATCACTACTTCTTAGAGAATATCTGTCAAGGAAAAAGATCAAATCCAGTAACTAAAAACTGGTTTGTGTAAGCACGTACATATGTATGCATGTATATGTCTCACCTTAGTTACCAATGGTTTTTGATGGTTCTAAACAGCGCTGCTTCCAGAGAACCACTGAGAGACAACCAAAGCCAAAAACAATACTACCTACCACCAATCTCTAAATAACCTCATGTTGCCACCATGGACGCATGATATTACACCAAATACGCCACCTCTTAAACACTATTTCCTTGCAAAAAAAGAAGTGCACTCTGCAGCAAACACTGAAGAGGTGTTAAAGTGAGTTTGTAGCTCAGGCATTTGGCATAAACATTCAAAGCATTCAGGAACTCGCTGTACTAAATTTCTGACAACTGTTTGTGTACAGAGGTATTTCTGTTGCTAAGAGCAAAGAACTTCCACCAATCTATCAAGAATGTATATTTTAAAACCATACTGAATTAGCTTATCATTTCACAGAAGGAATAAAATACTTTCAAATAATCCACAGAACATGCTTTGTTTGTTCTTATATTTAGTTCTGAAGTATGGTTCACTTATAGCAGGTTTAAATTATGAATATGAAAGGAAAGGCATGAAATCAAAAGGTTATAAGGCTTATTTACCTTTTTATATGTTTTCTCTTCATTTGCCTTTCCAGCCGTAACATCTCCATTTTCAGTAACAGACGACATCTAGTAAAAGAAGTTTAAGTTACAAATTAAATGCTTTGGAAAAACAAGTGTTTGGAAAAATATCATGCAATTTATTATCCATCTTTTGCTAAGTTCAAACTTTTAAGAGTATAGCAAACCACTAAGATTGGTGACAGCTCATGACAATTCTCTTCCACTTAAGTTATCTTAAGCTTTCCTCTTTACCTTGCTTGAAACAACATCCCAAAGAGCAGAATGTAAATATTTCGTTTATAAGAACCTCTTTCCTTTTTATAGGGGTAGCTGAAACTGGCATGTCCTACTTTCCTACTGCAACTAAAATTTACTCTTCATTTGAAATATTAGACTCATTGTTAATTCCCTCATTACATTTTACACAGACTATTTCTTTGTTTGAACAAAAAGCAATATGTTTTCAAGTACAACACACTACCTATATTCCTTGCCCCATTTACTCCTGATTATTTCTTGTTCTACTACCTTTATGTACTTAAGACTCCTCAGCTCTAAGGCAAGCATCTCAGACTTCGTCTGTTAGGAGATACTGCAAGCAGCAACATAACATCCCAGCTCCATGCAGGCCACCAACGCATTCTGCAGCAGCCAGTTTCATCACTTTTTTACTAAAAGGGTAAATACTTTTACTATGAACATTCAATTACTGTACAGCTGTCATCTACCCTATAGCCCTCCCCTAAATAAACATTTTTCCAGAAGTAAACATCCTATCTCCACCCAGGTGTGCACGCTCCAATCAAATTTGACCTCTCGTAGCCCCACTGCCTTCACCTATAGCTACACAGAGACAAAGCAACTGCAGCTTTCCAAGAGTAGCAGCTCAAGCACTGGATATGTTCATGTCGATCCATTCACAGTGGCAGGGGTGGAACTGCTGCTATTACTACCACTGTGACTGCCACCAACATGTTCTTCCTCTGCCACTGACCAGGAGGCACTGCACCGGGCCTACCACAGCATACACAACATATACTGTTAGTTCTATAGGTGAATTTGATTACTGTTACTTTAAGTAATTCAATAAATGCTAACAGCATCTGGCAGTAATAACAGAATTTACAGGACAAATTGCCATTTTTCAACAGCTTTTCTCTACAGGTACTTGAATTTCAAGTATGAATAGCAGTTTAAGTTATCTTTCAATGAACTTGTCTTAGTTTCTAAATTACTTGACCTGCAAACTCTTTAGAGAAAAAGCAACGTCTATTTCTTAGATGCTGAATGCTGGCAATCAAGAGAAGATCCCAGGCAGTCTACACTACAGAAGGATAACATTTAGTTGACTGACCAGATGCAGCTCTTATTGGAATGCAAAGGAATTTTATTTCCCTGCGTTTTCTTTCTGAATTATGTCAAACACGCAGTTCTGTTCCAAAGCTAATATTAATTTTCCTTCTGTTTCATACAGCTTTCAATAAAATAGATAAGTTGGTCACATTCATACAGTTGTTTTTTTTTTTAAACCTTCTTCAAAAATTTATATAAGAGAAGAACGTTGTCTTCTCTCCTGAACCACTGTGCAACCAAGCACCTTACAAGTATGCAGTACAAAATGAGCTATCAGAAAGATCACCCCGGGAGGCATTTTACATGCAGACTAACAGGAAAACATTCGAGCTATATCCAGCACAAAACTCTGAGTCAACATGAACGCCTTTTTCCTCCACATCAGTATGCAGCTGTACAAGAAGATACAGCAATGAAATCCTGCTCCTCAGCAGACTGCAAGTTCAAAGGAACAGTGACAGGCAAAACTAAGAGGCTGGTGAGCCAGATACTCAATGGCATTTATGAGAGACCTGAAGCCTTTTGCTACATTGACACACAGTATCACCTGCAACTAGCAACAAGGGACTGACAGAGCATTTCGTCATGCTGCAAAATAATGTTAGATCAAGAACAAAGGAGTAAGTTAAAGATCAGGTGGATGAGACACATTAAGTGTGGCTGTCAAAGTAAAACAAACAAACAAAAATAAAAGAAACGAATACATGCAAAGGAACCCAACAAAAAAAAGCAACAGGAACACATCTTAAAATGATACTGGATTTTGCCAACACTTTCATAAATGGATGTATACATACCCTTCTGAAAAACAGGGCAAATCATCTGGAGCTGAGAGCAATGATCAAGTCACTCATTGGTGTTGTTATTTTCCAGAACCTATTAAAAGAAAAATCTTTTATCAATATGCCATTACAGATGCACATTTGACAGAACAGCTTAGGATTTCGTTTTTCCCACTGTTCTTCAGCCCAGGTAAATATCTTGCTAGATGCAAAACTGTTCAAGAATTGTCACCTGTAGTTTAGGTACAAATAAGTCACCTAATATACTTAGGAAACTAGCAGTGTTACACTGGATAAAATTAGTACAGACCAACTTGCCTTTAGCCTAGAGATGTCACTGCTATGGCACCAGAACCTCCACTATGAAACATTTATATAGAGCAGTAGATATACATGACTTGGAGCACTTTGAAATTAAACGCTGTCTTTAAAGAAGAGTTTTAAAATTGAATACTAAACCACTCTCATGGCATAGCCCTTATTCCTAACCCTCAAAAAAAAACAAAACACAACAACAACAAAAAAAGCAATAGGCGTGATAGTTTGGAGGGATGCATACTGAACTGCTGTACATAACAAACTAATTGTGGATGTTTTTAACAATGGTATAAGTTATCATCATAACTTCTGTGAGTAATCTTCTTGAGGTGAGCTGTTTCATAGTTAAAATGGTTTTAATATGCATATGAAAAGATATTAAATAGGTATTATTTGACTCCTCCCTGCAATGAGTTTGTCCTCCCATATTACACAACCATTCTAAGCCACATCACTAAACCTAGTCTTCAATTTAATTTCACAACTATACTGGAAGAAAACAGATCTCATTTGCCCTTAATCAGTACAAATTGTATGAATATAAAAATTGATTAAAAAAAAACCACCAAACTTAATTTTCCAATTATCTGAAAAGTATCCATAACATAAAAGACTTCTGAACAGTATTCTCCACTCATTCAGGGATGCAGACTAAAAATCATACCTGTGGTTAGGTACATAAAAGAACAAAAAAAGAAGCACAGAAAATCAGATTTTCTGAGAATAAAGCCTGCAGAAAAATCCTTTCTCAAGTGGGTACTAGTATTTTCCTGCTACAGCTAGCTCCATTGTACATCTTAGCCTTCAAGCAATTAATGTATTTCTTTACTTGGATACCTAATGCCATCATCCCACACATGGAAGACAACTCAGTTCTGACAGCTTTTAGAACTGCCTTGAGTTTATTTAGCTTGTTCATACTTACAAACTTAATGTCATCAGCTGATCCATGTTTGTGGCTCTGCCATTACACAAACACAGAGTTCAAGAACTTCTATTAAAACAATTTCAGTAGGGAGGGTAAGATTTTCTTTTCACACTGAGCCCTGGGTACAACTGCCAAAAAGAGCCCACAAATCACTGTCCTGCAAACAATCCCACAGGGTTATTGGAACAGTAAGATCTTCTACTTCTCCCAAAACTTCCTAAAGTATTATCAGATATATACAGCAGCAAAAGCCAAATCTGAACGCAGCACCTAAATTTTCTTTCACTAACATTAGCTGAAGAGTATGCTCGTGCCAGACATGGACAGAAAGCTTGTTCGTCCCCCTGTAGTTAGAAAGTTTCTTAAGAACAACTCATTCATGTGAAAACATGTATCTGTAACACTGACAAAAACAGGAAAACACCAAGATCCCAGCTGCAGTAACTGCCAAATATGAAAAGTTACACACCATAAAAAGAGTAATTTTTTCTTACATATGCCAGTTTATTTCATTCCTAGAGGCACCTACAATTATTTCAGCTCTTTGCCTTTAGAAAAAGGCACCCCAACTAACTTAACTGCAGCTGTTTAACCTCTTTCAAGGCCTTCAATAGGACAAACATCCCATATTCCATGCAAAAAAAGTTTAGCAAAGCAAGTGTAACTTGGCATATTTTCTCCCTGCTCTGCAGGAGCAGAGACACAGTGCCTCCTCTGCTGCTTTATGCTGTGTGTATTAAGAGCTAACTGATTCAGCTCTGCTGAGCTTTGACAGCAACAAGATAGGACACAGCTTATACTTCTAGGACCCATACCCAAGCTATGGTGGCTGACTGACGGACTGACCGAATGCAATGGTAGGAAACTGCCACAGCTGACGCTTTGGGCCTCTGCATGCGTTTGAGAAAGGCAAGCTCACAACATAGCAAAGTTGGGAGGGGATTAGGAAGAAAGCAAAGTCGTAGATACTCAGTGAAGGACTGGGCTGAGCTGCTCGGAACTCAATTCCTACCTCATGACATGAAAAAGAAACAAAGTCCAGTAGAAGTTTAAAGAGCACTGCAGAGCACAGAAAGATAAAACAGTGAATCCTCCACTAATTAACTAACAGAAACCACAGTTTCCATGATTCTGAGGAGGTTTCCTATAGCACTGTAGGGGTGAGGTTTGCAGGCCAGCACCTGATCAAAGATGACTACACTCCCCACGCTGCCGGGGAGTGTATATCAGTGAGCCTCAGCTGCCCACCCACTTCATGCCATTTACCCTTCCATGTTCTTTATAGGGCAGAAGGCATTCACTCTATTCTGACAGACCGCAAGCAAATAGCTGCTTGTATGCAAGCCGAGTTGCTTAGGCCCACCTCACAATAACAGTTTGATGACCTTTTAGCTCAATTTTAGTGAACATCAGCATCCCTGCTAACTTCACTGAAAGCAGACTTCCATCAAAAACACTGTAATTAGGATTCTACAGGCCTCATGCACAGATTGAACAAAAATCTAGTTCTGCTTGCTTTCTATGGTAAAGAACACTTTCAAAAAAACACCTTTCTCAGCACCTTCCTATCATTTTCTTACATAAATCACACATTCCAACTTAAAGCCATGCAGACTCTTACTGTAATTGCTGCCTTGTCTGGGCTGATAGTTAAAATCTGTTTTTATTTTCTAGGTTTTGAGTGAGACATTCCATTGGGTATACTACTCTCAGTCTCCAAAACAAACAAACAAAAAAACTTGGACCACATTGAAGGAAGAGGACATGTCTAGGGCTGTGTTTACAAAGATTGCTCTGAAAGTAATGCCTCCTTAATTTTTAAGGCTTTTATTCAAACACTGAAAAGAACAACAAGTACATCCTTTAAAATAGCTATTCATGAATACAGACACTGCCAAAAACAGATGACGTGAATAAGATGTGATTGTGAAGTGAGGGATATCTTTCTTTGGGAAGACAGGAGTTATAAAATTCCAGTAGAGACGCGATACATTTTTTAATTGCAACTCTATATGTTTCATTTGAAAATTCCCAAGAAACATTTATGTTGACTAAAACAGAGTCCCAAATAATCCAAAAAAACGATTTTTTTTTTTTTTTTGGCAATCCTTCTTGAAACCTATTTTCAAATTCCTTTCACTGAACGCATGGCTCCCTATTGTTCATTGTTCACAGGACTGTGTTTAGCCAGTGTATCACAACGCATAAAATAATCTGCTGTCACTCGAGTTAGCACTGCACAGCTCCCTCCCCGTGTCCTGGTTCCAGCTCATCACGCACTGATGTTCAGTTGTTGTAAGCAATGGGTGCGTGTCCAGGGACAGGACGGGCTGCTCGGAGGGAAGAGCTGCTGCCACGATGGTGTGGGGCAGCGGGCGGCTGCAGGGCGGGCTGGGCCAGGCTGTAGGTTGACATGGTTGGCATGTTTCATTTTAAATATCAGGAGCATAAAACATAACAAATAAAAGGCAAAACAAGATGACCCTTATAGTTTCCCAGGGGGTACAAGGAAAATACTGGAAGTTAAAGAATACAAGAAGCAGACATTACTGCTTTAGACCAGTAATATAAAAACACACTGTATAGCTAGATGTAGATAATTATTTTACTCACTGTAAGCAACTGGAAGTTTTCAACTTAAGACTGCATTCCTGACAGTGATAGTTTCTCAGAAAAACATGTAAAGACAAAATCTTTACATGTTTGTTTTATAGGCATTTCTAAATCTACAAGCAGCATTTGTTACATATTCCATTAAAAAGAAAAATCATTATCACAGTCAAATTGTTTGCTGATCTTTGCCGCTCCTCTGCTATAACCCTGAGGCAGCATCTGTTAATGCAACTAAGAATATCAGAACAATTTCATTGCAAACTCTCTTTTACAGGTAAAAATTGCCCAGTACACTTTTACTCATGGTGGTAGCTGTGAAATGTACCTTGTCGAGTCACTTCCTCAGTTCAGTACAAAGACCTACAGATCTATCTGGTACCATACTTTCATCAAGCAATGCTGGGTACTGTTGGGCTTCCTCTCCGGTAAAACTGGAAATCTTTGTTACACAATGATGCAGGAAGCAGAAAAACTTCTAAAACAAATACAGTCCACAGAGGAAGAAAGTCATCAACACTTACAAGCCACTCTCTTTCTATGTACTTTTCTCCAGAGATGACCTCAAATGCTCAGGACATGAGTTCCACCTCTCACTGACACCAGCCAACAGCAGTGTGCTACCCTTACACCTCTTCACAACACATTCTCCACTTTCAAACCTTCTTCATCTATCTTTTCCTTCACCAAACCCTCTCGAGTTATTAACAGTAAGGTTCACTGACCACACAACAGGCATAATAGATGAAACTGCCTGCAGCTTTTTCATTTCTCTATCATCTCTCAGTTTCAGAGACTGCCATCTAACAGGTAGCACAGTCAGTGCCAGGATAGCAGAATCTGTACAAAAGACTTTCATGAACTGCCATGTTCTGGCAATACCAGAGGGAAATTAGGGGAAGAGTGGCTCAAGGAACAAAAAACACCAATAATGTCAACCTAGTAAAGCTAATTCTCCTGCCTGCTTGGGAATGAGGATGATCAAGATTGAACCTTACAGTTTCTTAAACACTGAACAAAATTGTCACAGACAATGCAGTTACAAAACCTCCCTTTTATCTGGATTCTTTGACAATCAGTGATATGTACATCAATCAGTAGCATTTTTCTCTATGAAGTGTCATCACAATTTGCCTGTTTTTCCATGAAACTTGATACAACTCTGGACCACTACCAGAATTTGTTCACAACAACCAAAACTGACAATACCTTTCCTATTCTATCTGCAGCAGAATTTGAACAGTAGGATTATTTTTAAGATTATGTGCAAAGGAAGAAACTTGGCACACACAAGACATCCTCCGATAAAGCATACAAGTTTTGTACATACATTGTTTCCATAGGAAAGCAAGTTAAAAATACCAGCATACATGGATGTCCCTGGGAACAGGAACTGAAGAAGGGACCTCAAACGTTTTTTTTGCATTATGCTATTTTCAGAACTACTCAGGAGGCAGATGAAACTTTAACATAAAGTGAGAAGTGTGACCTAAATTGTTAGAACTTGTCAAAATTCATATTATTCACAGACAGAAAGTACATTTTAGTTTCCCTAGAGGGGTTTGTTTTTTTTTTTTCCCCTTTAATTGATTCTGTTTAAAGGTGAATGGACAATTCAGAGCTTCTCTTAACACCTTGCAAGCAGTGCTAGGTACTGTGCCATTTGGCAAACAAACAAATTGAGAGAAAGTATAATTTGCTGTACTGCAGAAAAATGATAGGCAACACAGGAGACATACTACAGTTTTCTCAATGGTCATCACAAGTTAACCCCATCACCAAATAGTTAAAATTTTCAGTTCAATGAAAGCTCTTCAGACATGTCAGGACAGACAAACAGCCCTGGAGTAAAAAAAAAAAAATGAGACTGTTTATGTGGCCATCCAGTTATAAGTAAACAGATATAAGCAAGTGGTTTTTTGTTTTTGCATTAAGTATTCCACACATCAGTCTGTGAAATGGACTCGCTCCATTACAGCAGAAATCACATAACCACCTAAGGTCGAACATCCTTGTACGTCCACATACCTTAAATATTCACAGTAAAAAAGCTAGTATTTCCAAACCACTGTATCTTGAGTCAGTCTTAACACACTGCAATGCACAAAAAAAAAAAACCCCATTAGAAGTTCTGAAAACAGCTTAAATTCTGAAAAACCTTTTTACTAAATCTGAAAATTCAAGAACTACAGTCAGTCTTACACCTATCTGGCCTTAACTGCCATGACTTCAGCTCTTCCCAGGAGCTCGGAGGATCTCTTCTTGTCTTTGCAGAAACCTGCTACGAAAGTAGAGGAAAATTTTTATTGCATCAGAGATACCACTGATTTACCCTGCAAGAAATCAACCAGAAAATTTCACTGTGTGAACTATGAAAGAGAAAGAATGAGGAGAAAATAATTAGCTCTCTTATCCTGGCAAGTTTCCTTCCTGACCTCCAAACTGGTTACAGCGGTTTTAGATAAGACTGAAAGTCACACCTTCTGGATAAAATCTGTGATAGTACTGTAATAGTTTCTGCATTACTGAAAAATTGAAAAGGCTTCTCATTTCATTTTTAGGATGAAAAATGGAAAGAGCTAAGAGCCACACTGAGCTGAAAAAGCAGATCACAAAGTGTACAGCCTGTTATGCCTCTTACCTTGCCCCCCCCAGAAGAGAATTATTCCTAAGGAAATGTACCTCATTTTACACAGCTTCAGTCTCCAGTTAATACATAAATTTGTCTAATTACTTCTGCTATTTTGTCTGAAAAATTACAGGGGCATGCAAACAACACAGCAATTGAAATGGTGAACTGCATACCTAAAATAAAATGGAAAAAAAAATCTGCCTCTTTTCATGGCAAAATGACAGTGCAGCAAAGGCCACAGAGCAAAAAGGGTCATAAAACTGTCAAACTGTTCATACCACCCTTATTTACCTATCCTAATGCCTCACTCTGTATTAAATGAACTGACAGATTTTTAGAGTATCAGAAAGAAAGCTGAGCACAGCACTGAGATTCTGATACTCTGATTCCCCCAGCCCCTCCATTTCCAAGAATACAGTATAACAGCTGGATTAAAACAGACAAAAAATAATAGGTAGTAATAAGAAAAGCTGTGTTAGTTTGTAGGTTGACTATGAGATTTATCAGAGTAGGTTGTACTTTGAAATGATATGTTTCTATTGTAATGCTAAGATCTACTGCAAGAAGCATCACAGCATCTATCTGCCTGTAGCTTCCAGAAAGAGAAAGCACATAAGAAGGTATAATACCAGCAAATATCACCTCCACTGAAGTTTAAAAATGCTCAGAATACAGTTTGACTATCAGGGAGATTTGACAGTTTACAAAAGCCCTGCCCTCTTCCGTTTAAGGTGGTGCTCATATTGCATTAAACTGCCTTCCAGAGTGAACCAGACTACAGACTGCAATTACCACATGGAAAAAATCCACAACAACAGCATAAGCTGCACATTCTATTTTCTACCACAAATCACATTCTTTGTTTGAAATAATCTATTTTTATTTTTCAGATGGAAACTTGCTGAAAAACAATGGAAATAAAACTGCAAATTTGTGAAATTAAGCATGGTTTACAAATTCTTTGAAACACAGCATACAGTGCTCCCACAACAAAACTTTGTTTTTGAAATACTACGTCTCACAGGTAACTTAAATGCCTTCTTCTAAGTGTTCTTTTTTGTTTGTTTCTATCTTTAACTTCCACAGATTTTCAAATTCAGAGCTTAAATCTATTTTATTTGCCCAAAGCCACGACTTCACTCTTCCCAAAAGCACAGAAGTATCTCTTTGCATCTTTCCAAACATTACCTATAAAAGCAGTGCAAACTTTCTACTGCATTGTAGGTGGTGTTCATTCATTAAGAACTGTGGGACTTTTCCAAATCACAGATATTAGACCAGTAATCAGAAAGAACAAACATTTGATCCCTGACACAACTGACGTCAGGTATTTTGAAAAACTGCTAACAAGTCCTCCTTTTACAAAGTGAAGTGGCCTCATAAATTTCTCATTATTTTATAAGAGCCCAAAGGCACACAAAACAGAAAGACATATTTGCACACAGCCAAAGAAGACTTCCAATTCTTGTGTTAACAATCACAATTCCAAACGCTAACAGCAGCTTTTGGGAGATTATCATTGTACCTACACAGTCAGCTGCAGTTGCAAGGCTGAAGACGTCTCACAGCCAAGAACTTCAAAAGGACAATGATCCTAAGCTAGTAACACATATCATTTTGAGATAGCAATACACATAGTGCTTACTCTTTAACAATTAGTGCTGCATACTGGGATAGATGGTTGATTAACAAAGCAAAGAATACAACCAGAGAAAAGATTCTTCTGTACTTGACTTTGATAGTACATGGAAAATTGAATGACAGGACTCAAATGACACACAGTGGCCAAGATTTATGTAAGGAAAGTAAGGCAAGCAGCATCACTCACAGAATTGGGAAGCATGATCCAACAGGAATGGTATCACGTTCAAGTGGAAAAAGAGATCAGTAGAAGAGTTACCTGTTTTCTACAGGAATTATACAAACAGAAGTGCAAACAACCCAAGCTTGCTGGGTGAGAATTATCTTTGAAAGAAGAGTTTGGTCATGTCAATCTCTTCATCAGTCTGAAATTCCAGAAAGCATCACTCAGAAAACGGAGAATAGCTCAAAAGGCTGACCACAAACATAACTGTACTGATTGAACATGGTAGACCAAAAGCAAAAAGCACGGAATGAATGGAAAGAGACAGAAATAGGGGGGAAAAAAGCAGCAGTAATTTTTCAGACACAGAATTCTTCCAGGTACTCTTCACACAGGTTTAAGAAGTCATCCATCACTGATGTCACTGGGCTGCAAAATACACAGTACACCTTTTCAAAGCCTTCACAGAATCTGAATGGGAATGCTAAGTGGCTGAAAATTACCAGTAACTGTGATGAGGTTAAGCATTCAGGCTAGAGATACCACAGGGTTGGGGTTTTTTTGGCAAATTTTAACAAGACTCAGACAACAATAAGAGCTCAGCACAACTTTTGTTTAGAAGTTATGAGTGGCAGCTTGCAAATATTCTTGCTGTTAGCACAAAGAAGACAAGACTACAAGAAAGACAAGAACAAATTGAGTCCAATACTGTTTCTTTCTCTAGTAGGTTATTACATGTAGTGTTTAGCAGATCTGAAGTGGATGCAGTGATAATGCTCCAGTCAGGTTTTCAAAAGGATCCATGAAACATTCTCAGAAACTTAAAAGATCCAGTTTGTGTGAAGCTGCTCTGTAGTATCGGTATGGTTATGCTGGAGTACTGCACTCAAGTTTAAGTACCAAACTTAAGGAAAGGTGGAAGTACAACTCAGATCATCAAGAGGTAAGAATAAGAATGATCAGGTATTTAAAACAGGAACTATGCAGGAGGATGTGAAAGAAAAGGAATTTAGTCCAAACAATAAAGAGAAAAGACTGATGAAAGAAAGACATAAGCTAATCACAAACTTATAAATTACCATGATGAAACATATGTATGAAATAACAACTTCACGCCAGATATGATGCTCTCTTTTAAGACCTGTGCCTTTTCTTCATTCACTGTAACCTCAACAAAATGTCATCCATATTTCTCTTCACTAACTCAGACCTGCCATGCAAACATAAATACACAACAGACGCATATAACTAAGAAATTAAGAAGTTAATTGAAATTATTTGCTTATCTAAACTGAACATTCCCTGAAAGATTGTTGATAGACAACATGAAATATCTGTGGCCAAAATAACTAACATGTACTAAAACAGATGTTTATCAGTTCTCTACAAGTTAGTTAGAACTTGCAAGTTAAATGCTTCTGGCAATTATTTTTAATTCCTTTAGCTTATTAGCACATAAACCTAGAAAAGTTTGCAGAAACATGTTATGGAAACACAGGTATTGATACTGAAGTGAATTATTATCATTTTCAAAGTCTTCTATGTCTTATCTGATTCCTGCAAGCATAACTTTCCTACATACTTTAAATGAGTGTTAGTTAAACTTAGATTTTCAGAAGCCACGTTATCTAGGAAATGAAAGGCTCTAAATATCCCATTTCAGGGTATTCCATAGCTGCAAAAGACAGTTGAAGAACGGAACAGACTGTCTGTGATGTGGTAACACCAGACATTTTGGAACTGATTAGACAAATAATTTAAATGTTGCTGGTACTGTTTTGAAGGGAAAGGCCTTGTTCCCATGTCATGGTTCCTCCCAGCAATATTGCAACATTTAGGCTGTAGATCTGCAATCACATTTGCTGCCCCTATTTTCCTACCTTCCCAGGATGCATTTGCAAGATTAGTTACTGCAACACCAATACTCCTCAGGCCCCAGAAAAACTCATCTAGAAAATCAAACTAACAAAAAAAAAAAAAAAAAAAGAAACTAATAATAATCATGAGGGAACTCCTCACAGTTATAAGCGTGGTTTTCACATGGACTCCCCTGAGATAAAAAGAAATGGGAAAAATGGGAATTATAGAAAGGCTTAGTTTGGAAGAGACATTTAAGATCATCAAGCTCCACACGCCAATGCTGTGAGCAGGGCTGCCACCCACCATATCAGACTGCCCAGCATGCCATCCAAGCTGGCCTTGAAGGCCTCTCCAGGGATGGGCATCCACAATCTTTCTGGGCAGCTGTGCCAGTGCTTCACTATCTACAAGTGAAGAATTTCCTCTTAATATCTTATCGGAATCTACCCTATTTTAATTTAAAACCATTTTCCCTTGTCCTATTACTACTAGGTTAGGTGAATTGTGAATTCCCTTTTTTATAAGCTCCCTTCAAGTACTAGAATGCCACAGTGAGTTTCCCCAGGATCTCCTCCAAGCTAAAAACATCAAATCACTCAGCTTTTCTTCGTAAGAGATGCTCCCATCCTCTGCTCATCTCCATGGCTCTCTTCTGCACCTGCTCCAACAGCTCTGCATCAATCTTGCACGACAGGCCGCAGGCTCAGACACTGCCCTCCAGATGGGGCCTCACACAGGCAGAGCAGAGTGGGACAAACACCTCCCTCCTTCTGCTGGCCACCCCTCTTCTAATGCAGTCCCAGGTACTGTTGGCTTCTCAGGCTTTAAGCCAGCAATGCCGCCTCATGTCCAGCTTGTATTCGTATCTGGGATTGTCCTTACCCAACTGCAACACCTTGCACCCTTGCACATGACCTAGTTGAACTTCATTAGGATCAGATGAATTCACTCTTTGAGCACATCCAGGTCCCTCTGGCGTCTCTCCCTTCTATTGTGTCAGTACGTAGGTATAATCTGCAAACTTGCTGAGGGTGCACTTGATCCCATCATCTATATCATAGGTATCCAACCCTTGGCTTGCTTGGGCCACACTCAGTGAAGAAGAGTTATTTTGGCCATATATATGTAAGACTGTTCCAAAAATAATGTCACCTATTTATTTCCATGGAAAATACAACAGATAGAACTAGTGTGCTTATTGTATTTGATAGAGAAAAATTCTCAGCTGTTGCTGTCACTGCTGAAACATACTACTCATGACCTCACTGTTCACATCCACTGTCTGGTCTCCATAAATGTTCAGCATGCAGCAATATCGTCAGCTCTGTACACTCCATTTGAAAATCTGCCGATAACATACTTACACTGTCTGAAAACGGAGTTGCAAACTTAAGTTGATGACTTCATAAGCAATCTAGAAACCTACTCTTTTTAAGTTCTACTCTAAGTTCCTTGATCAGAATGGGTAGCACAGACGCATATTTTTCCAATGTTCACAGGACTGCGTATAGCCAGAGTATCACAATGCATACAGTTATTTGCCATCACTTGAGTTAGGGCCGCACTGAGCCTGCCTTATTTGCTGGTCTGAGCTCAGATAATGCAATCAGTACCAATGTTTGGTTGTTGCTGAACAATGGGTTCGCACTCAGCAGGGCAGTCACCTCCACGAAGGCCCAGCAGTGTGAACTACACTCTGCTGCAACCTGTGCCAGATGCAGCCCAGAGGCTGGACATGCCTGGTTTAGGCCACTGACAAAGATGCTAAAGAGTACTGGTCCCAAGATCAACCCCTGGAAGACACCACTCATGACGACCACACTCCACCCAGACATATAGAGACATTGACAACAACCCTCTGGCTATGACCATACAACCAATTTTTTATCTACTTAACAGTCCAGCCTTCAAATCCATCTCTCTCCAGTTTAAAGATAAAGATGTGCTGCAGGACCACCTCAAAGGCCTTTCAGCTTTGGGAAGATAATCAAGAAGGCAATGTAAGGCAATGCAGCATGTCAGACCTTTCATCCCTGTTAAACAAGAGATCCACTGTATCACTGTTTCAATCACACACTTAAGCTTAACCTCTTATTTGTGAGTTCGCTTGTGACAAAACTGATATGTAAATATGAGACAGATGAACAAAGTGTTAAAATCAGCACCCAACTGCCTGGGGAACAGCACCAGAATTAAGTTCAAAATGAATCCAGGAGAAAGACCAGCAGTAACGTATTTATCAGCCTAGCTTCCTTAAGGTATATTTACACAGTGACTTGTTTTTCTGGAATGAAGCACGCCTGAAAAATAAAGCCACTCAAGAATGGATACAGAAGACTGATGTAAGCACCAAATTTAAAAATTACATCTAAATTCAGAGGAGAGACACTAAGTCACTTTACTGAATAATAAAGTCTATCATGGCTTTAAAAAGCCCACAACTTTTCCTCAGAGAAGTTAAAACTCAATTAGTAGAAATCCCTGGACTCCTCCAGTTTAATTTTAGTTAGAATTTAGTAGAAAACTGACTTTATTCTTGGAGAACAGTTAAATAATAATACTTTTTTAAAGCCTCTTATACCATTCTCAGCACAGAACAACTGCTACATCAGTGAAATTCCTCTGATTAGATTAAATGTTCTCAGCTTCCTGTGGAGCAGAAGTTGCTCAGAGACCATTCAGAAGCATATGCAAACATGGAAAGGGAGAGAATTACCTTATTTTATGGAACGGTCTACAAAATACACAAGCCGCAGACCTTTTAAGAGTCTTCTCAACTCTTTTAAAACTACAGAGAAAACTTCAAAGGATAAAATATAATTTGAGAAGCCGCCTCAAGAGAGAAGCTTATAAAAAAAAAAACCAAGAATAATACAGTAAAGTCAGATTTTGAAACTAATATAGGAAAGAGTTGCTCTCAGCGTGTAAAGAAATAGCTGCTGCTTTTCATGGCTGCTGTCTAGCTGTCATCCAAGTAAGACTGCAATTTTATATCCACTGGAATAGATAAGTGCACCAAGAAGCGTAGGAAATCAAACAGAGTTGTTTTTGTTTTTCCAAGTTACATCACACTCTAACCACACGGCTGCTTTAAAAGTATAAGTTACTATTAGTTATAAGCATTAATTCTTACAGATACAGTACTACTAAAAAGAAATGTATACTTTGTTCTTTGAATCAGATTTAGATAGGCAGACCAGAATGAGCATCCAAGTATTTTTTTATTTTTTATTTTTTAATCCAGACAGCAGCCTGACAGTATGCTGAGTTTGGCCATAATCTGAAATTACAAATGTACTTCTACTGTACTTTAACAAATTAAGAACACATCAGTGCACATGACTGGCATTAAGAAACATGTATATTTTGGCAAGGAATATAAACAGCTGTGTGTGTATATATATATTTGTATATATATATATATATATGTGTGTGTGTGTGTGTGTATATGTATATATACACACATACATACATACACAGGCATGGAAAACCAGCCATGGAATTTTTAAATCTCAACACAAACATTTTCGAATAAGCATTTTAAAACAGTGATTTTCAGCCAAATGAAACAACTATCTTCAACAGACTTTCAACTGCCAAACCATATTAAAAACCCTGTCCCTGAACATTTTTGCTACCAAGAAAGTAAAGGCATTTATCCACATTAATTGCACCAATATGAACATTTCACACATATTTTAAAAAATACCCCATACACAGGTTCACAAACAATACGTAAAACACCATCCTCTTCTCCCCTTAAACTAACTTGGTGACATTGTTTTTTTTTTTAATGTGGGAAAACGCAAAATCTTGAGCTGTAACTGTGAGCAAAGGAACTATCACATAAACCAGCTTCATAATAGCACACAGGGAATAGTGAAAACAATGAGAATAGGACTCGATCAGAAAAGGAGACAATTCTCCAATATCCACCAGCACAAGTTGTACTCTGCAGAACTACATAAAGCCTGACACTGCTGAACTTTAAAAACAGACCAGAACCTGTCAGCTTTTCCAAAGGAGAACAAGTGTAAGTTTTCCCACAAATGAAAGAGGTCTCTGGTTTCTTGAGAGGTCTCGATAAGAATCTCTGCTTCACACAGAAGCCTTCTGAAGGACTGTCTGTACCTCTCAATACTTCATTATGACTTGGTTAGAATAAGTATACAGTGCTATCTGTAGCTCAGTTAATAAGCTACATCACAGTTCTCGAAAGTTGAAAGAGATTTCAGCATTCATGAAGAAAAAAAACCAACCATGAATCACACTATAAGAACTCCATCCCTCTTACGTAATCTATATACTTTTAAGAACCATTAACTAAAAAGAGAACAAAATCCCAGCAGGATAAAATACAGTCATTAGCTGCAAACATTTATAATTTCCATAAACCGAACTGCAAAAAAAATAAAAGAGCAATCAAATCAATAGGTCCTCCACAGGAACAGAGTGTTCTTGTGATTTAATGTACACAACACAATACTCCAGTTTCTGATATGCCTTACTTGACATTAAACAGCTGGAATGCCTAATTAAATCAATTTAATACCTTTTTGTCAGAAAATAATTTACTTGCTATTGGATGGTTATATCACCTTGAACTTAAAAAAGTCAGTATATTGAGCAGCACCTATGTTTTACAAGTATTTAAAGAAAATTGACTTTCAACAGTTGCTGTTACCAAAATGCAGTTACTACCTCCTCAGCTACCGATACGTCCTGTTCCTAGAAGAAAACAACCTGATGATTACCTATGTAACTAGAAAAGGACAGCCACCAATATTTGGAACTGTCTTGCCATGCTTTTGATTTATAATAAATACAGACATCAGACTACAGTTTGCTTGCAGTATAACACCACTCTAAGATCATCCTACTGCAAACCTGAACATTTTAATTAGGATCACCAAATGAAGGGCATGAAGAGAACTGAGACAAGTAACAGCAACCCAGACAATCCTACATGCCTACCCCCTCCTCATCATTCTGGCAGCAAGATGAGACAAGACAAACAGATGTCCCCTCACTGCTGATGCAGGCAGAAGATAACAAAAATGGTGAATGACAGCATGAACAGTCTTCATGCAAGGCACAGGATTATCCAAATGCTTGTAAAAAAAAAGCCATTAGTTCAAAAAGCTAACCAGGAAATCAGCTAAAGACTTTTCCTGAAGTAATCTAGCTGGTGTGTTGGTAGGCGTGATAGAGTACGTACATGCAAGAATGACACATGGAGTGGAAGATGAGACACCAAGAAGTCTAAAAACAAAACAAACGACAACAGCTGCTGTTAACAAGCAGTGTCTAACACTAGTCTAGCATAGGCACCTGAAAAACTTGACATTATACGTATCTCCCTACAAAGAAAATGGCTTTCAGCTGAAAGCTCTGTTTCAGAGAGATAAGACAGCCTTATACATAAGACTAAGCTAGCATTTTGGCTCAAGAGGATGAAGAAGCTTGTAGAGTGATGGATGCCAAGTGAGGCTATGAAGAACAAAGACACAGCATGAATCTGGTGGCAGCTGGCAAACCACGATCCCTTCAGAGTGGTACATCATCAGTGACAGAAGACCTGCGTGCTTTTTGGTTGACTCTACATTTGGGAATTTAAATGTATCATGGAGGTAATGAATTTGTCTAGTTAAACAATCTCTGATTACTTGCTCTACTAAGCAATCTGCCTCTTTTGGGACAGCTGCCTCTGGACAACCCCTCACAGCACTAAGCAGGCAGCTCCCTGCACAGTTCTGGAGCTACTTCCACACCACCAAGCTTTGGGAAACACAGACATTCCACTTCATAAAAACAGACACAAAGAGCTGACACATGCCCAGATGGGCAGATGAAGAAGAATCTATGGGGCATTTCATACCCGCATGTCACATATAAGTGAGGAAGCCCCTCATCTGCTCAGAATGGTGCCAAAGCCATGGAAACTCTGCTGGTCTGTGCTTGCCTACACCTTACTCATTTACTGTGTTGTGCTTATATCTTCACAGGAAGAAAACTAAAACCTGCTGAAGAACACATTTTTCACTTCAAAGAAGGAAAGGGTACAATTGAAAAGAGAGAGCAAAACGAGATGGGAAACAAAAAAGAAAAAAAGGAGAAAAACAGGTGAAAAGGGCAGAGAGAGACTCAATAAGAGATTCTGCATTGCTGAACTGGGAGGAGAAGAATGAGGAAGAAAGACACACGAAGAGCACAGGATCCAAATTAGAATGGAAATATTCATGTATATCCTATCCACAGATAGGAAAGGCTGTCAGCTTTCATCTGTTAAAAACAGACAGGCAATGCCATTATCTTTGGACAGTCAGAAAGGATACTCACGGGATGAAAAAATAGAAAATCTATATCTGACAGTGTAGGGTTACAGCATAAGGAAGCCAACAAAGACAAAAATTATTTTATCCCCATGACAATACAGGTATTTTTGTCCCAACAAGCAGAAAGGTCAGTTCATTGTGCAACACAGGTATATACATTTAACTCAGAAAAGGGACCTAAGATATTCAAGTCTGGCCTCATTTGCCTACCATCAGGTAGTTACTGCCTATACAAAATGGCAGTGACACAAACAGACAGAATTAACATAACACAAACAAGCTCAGTTGCAGAGACAACTTACTTTGAGCTGAAAAAAAGCTTGGAGAAGTGTATCTACAAAGCATCAGTGAGGGGGCCTGTGCAAGCACACTGGCATCTGCAATGCAGAAGCCCCTTGCTGCTCAGATGACCTCAGCAGCAGGCAAACTTCTACTTATTCTGAACTTCAAGCTATTCTGAAGACTGCCCCCTCTTAGCTTTATCTCATTCACACATTTACAACCATTATCAGGTGGACCACAAGGTTCCCCATCCCTGGAGGTGTTCAAGGCCAGGTTGGATGGGGGCAACCTGGTCTAGTATGAAATATGGAGGTTGATGACCCTGCCTGAGGTGGGAAGGTTGGAGCTTGATGATCCTTTAGGTCCCTACCAACTGGGCCATTCTGCGATTCTGTAATACAGAGAGAATATCAGCCTTCACATCTAGCAAAACAGATTACACACACACACACACACACACACACACACACACACACACACACACAAACATTCTACTAGTTCCAACATGCAGCTGGTACACCTGTGTCAGATACGTTGTGTAGGGACCCTCAACAATGCACATGATTGCATGAGATCATGCTCCCAAACTTTTGGGCAGAATTTTTCATTACAACTCATGATAGGCACAGTTCATGTTTTCTGTTGTTTTTACTGTTGGTGTTTTCTTTCCTTGTTTTTTTTTTTTTTTTTTTTGTTTGTTTTTTTCTTTTTTCTTTTTTTTCCAATTTTGTTGTGGTTTTTTTGTGCCTGTAATTTCAAACAGCAATATTAGAGAAAATAAGAGTTCTACATACTTCTCTTGAAAAGTCAGAAGTCTTTATTGACGCTTTTCACCTCTTCCAGTTATCAAGCCTCCTCATCTTCTTACAGTAAGCACTAAGCACTACTGCCTTGAAGACAGCCACTTACCCTTCTGTGCTGCCGTTTTTTTTATTAACAGTATTAACAGTAATACTTTTATACATACCTATGTGAGCCAAAGTTTCAAGCATCTCAGTGAGAAATAATTGCAAAGCAGATAGATCAAACTAAACAGTTACCAATGTACTTTACACGTACAATTTTGGTTATGACGAAAGCAATTACAACAAAGCATTCTAGCACCAGGCAATCAGAGAAAATAAGAGAAAACTCAGTTAATAATCAGATGTAACATTTCTAAAAAGAAAGAAATGTAAGCAAGAATTCAGCAAGATATAGAATACTGCTACTTTTTTTTTTTTTATACAGTACATGCTGTTAATACAAGGAAGCATCTTCCTGCAGTTATTTCACATATCCATCTACTAGAAGATGCTGGTGAAGCACATTTTAAAACATCTGTCCATACTTGTGATGGCCTTCCAAATGGTGTTTTACTACGCAAAACACACGGAACTGGAAATCAAGGTGCAGAATGTGCTATAGCATGAAGCAACATCTACATGCAGAGAGAAGTTTTTGCTTCCATATTTTCTGTGAAGGATAATTCAGTGGTTAAAAAAGGAACCTTTGAGCTAAAGGAAGCAGCCAAAGGAGCAAGATGTGAACCTGATGTGCTTGAACAATTATTTTGCAAAATTTCTGTTACTGTAGTTGCAAATTGAACATACATGCTTCAGCTCTTTTCCTATCTCACACCAAAGAGACCAAAGGTAGCTGTGGAGGGAGGTGATGTACAATGACAATTAACCAGAAAAGACTTAAATGACTGAAATTACTTCTGCAAAATGTTCATATGTTTTTTTCAAATGAGAGCTTTCATCATGGACGTTTAGACCTTACGTGCCCTGTCTTTTCTTTGTCATTATATTTTGCAAAATAGATCACCAATTAAAGAGAACACAAAATGGAAAGTGTGTATGCAAAGTATTTTCCTTCTTATAAGTCACGTCCACATTTAACTATAGGCACTGAGAAAAAAAAATACAGGATATCACCATTGTGATCTACCTGCATTTGCATCTCACAGTCACATTTTCCTTTCCTTTCCCAACACATAGTCTTTCTACATGGATACTTTTCCACTGGTTTCACAAGAAGTTCATATAAATAAGAAAACTGTGGGTGAAAGAACACTGAAACAAGTTGTCCAGAGATGCTCTGAAACCTCCTTTTCTGAAAATACTCAAAACCCACCTGGACACTTTCCAGTGCAATCTTCTGGAGGGAAGCAGTTTTAGAGGAGGGTGGATGATCTCCAGAATCCCTTCCAACACCTACAATTCTGTGGTTTATAAGTGCAGAAGGAGCTTACCTATTTTGGTGCAGACTGCAGTTACACTGTTCTTTTGAAGGGCCACAGAGAAAGCACTGCATTGAACAGTCAGTGCATGAGTGCCTCTCAGACAAGAACAAATCACCTAGAAGCCCGAGTCTTTCTCATGGTGCTTCATCTAGGATATCACGACATAATTTCTAGCTACATCAGACTTATTATTACTTCTATAACTGAAATTTGAAAAGGCATTTTTTCAGAGCGATGTTTCCTATTCAGAACCTGTACCATCTTGTCTTTCCAACTGAGCCACACTTACTAGATAATTAATGCTCTGAATGGTATTGACTATCCACTCTCAGAACAACAGTCTTCAAATTCCATCACTAAACGGTATTAACAATAACCTGAAATACATTCCTTTTTCCTAATTTTGCAGCTAGTTCTGACAATTATTATCAGGGAAATGGGCTAGGTTTTTCCCTTATTATCAAATACACAATTCTCTTTGCAGCCCCAACACTATGTGTCAAATGAAATTCATTAGCTTTTTGAATATAGTCCATAAATACATTCTGAACACGCTTTTTGAGGAATGCATCATTTCAACACGATCCTGTTTGAGATAGGGGTCCAAGAATTGCCTTTGCAGCTCGTGAAATGGTTTTGACTGGACACTGCAGTATCAGCAAGCTTCACTGCTACATTCCCACACTCCACTTTGTCACTGCACACTGTCCCAATATAGTTCCCCCCTATCACTTGGCACCATTCAGTGTTATTTCCATAGGCCTGTAGTATTTGTAAAGGTGCAATGATAATGCCAAAACTGACTACGTGAATGATGAGCTGTCCACACTCACTCCTTTGAGGTGTTTTTCTGGAGAACCTTCATAAAACAATTAGTACCAAGGTTAAGTATCACAGGAGAGCCACAAAAGCGAGAAGAGAAACTTTGCATGTTGTTTCTGAAGAAATCTCTCCTCCCAGCCTCCCACACTGCTATAGCTTTTGTTTGGATTACTTTCACCAGCACACAGTGCTTGCCCATGAGAAATCACAAGGCAAGATAAGCAGGAGTGAAAGAGACAGTCAAATTGCAGACATTTTACTCACGTTTGATTTTCAACACTAGGAAAATAAAATTATTTATATGTCTGACTGCATGCATATGTAGGCCATGTTTTAAAAAAGTAGGAGGTGGTATCTATGCCACGGACTGAACAAAGATGCCAGCTTTACTGCAGCAGTTGCAGAAGTATCCACGCAGAAGAGGAACAGCAAGATCAGTCCTAAGGCACTAAGAGGAAACCTCCACTCTCCTTAAAGTCCACAGTTCTGAACTGTCTAACATAAAACTACTAGAATGCTTTAAGTGGTGTGCATAAAGACAGCCTTGCATGTGAAATTTCCCTTTAGCAATACATTCTCATTGCACTGGGTCATCAGCACTCATATCTTCAGCTCAGAAACACATCCATCTCCTATGGGAAGAGATTATGTATTTCAGTCAGACAGCCAAGAGCCATCTGATCATGGAAGTGCAGATTCC
The DNA here is from genome assembly GCF_019232065.1 of Centrocercus urophasianus. Classification (NCBI taxonomy): domain Eukaryota; kingdom Metazoa; phylum Chordata; class Aves; order Galliformes; family Phasianidae; genus Centrocercus; species Centrocercus urophasianus. Next base: position 6,851,577 of record NW_024884833.1, on the reverse strand, counting down.
CCAACACCTGTTTACTTCACAGAAATGTGTCATAACACTCCTGGCACTTTCCTTATTCCTCATTCCAAAAACGAAACTACGTATTAGCCACAATGCTGCAAGGATCAGCTGTAATTTTAAAGATTTAAAAGCACCATGACTGTTGCTATTGCCTGTTCTGACTTCGCTCTGGAAGAAACTGGAGTGTCTAAAATTACCATAAAGTCTAAACTATCCAGGATCACAGAATTCCATGATGGCAACTGTCATAACCTCCTGCCAAGTCTGTACTGGGACTTAGCAGAATTGCTGCTTCATTCCCTCAGACTCCTGTAAACACTCATGTAATAACATATGACTCCAAAAATTATTAATTTTACTTTCATTCAGAAAATCTTATTTTCTCCCTACTATGCATGCATTTGTTAAGTCCGACAGTAATCTAAGAAGCATGCGCTTAATCAGCTTTTTTCCCCCTCCTATTCTCATTTCAGATATTCATTTGTCTCATCAGTTCTTAGGACATAAGTTTCAGCTGGGCTACTACTTATCATGCAGCAGATGAGAGCAGCAATGCAGAGAGAAGCACAGCTTTCACATTACGGAGTTTGTGAGGGGAAGACTGCAGAGAGGTTTTATTTATTCTTTATACTAAATGCTAATGGTCCATTGAAGCTCTAATGCACATTGAAGTGTTATCTTTCTTTTTTGGAGGAAAAAATCATGCAATATATGTAGGGTACAGTGTATTTAATTTCCCTTTTTAAAGAATTCTGTAACAGTCAAGAACTTAAAATGAACCCAATACAGTGAGGCAGGAATCCTATGCTGCTTAAATGACACCCTTGTTTCTGACATCTGTTTTACATTCTATACGTTCAGCACATGCTTAGCTAAAATAAAATTTGATTTTATTTAAACAGTGATGTCAAAGAAACTACGTGTCATTTGGAACAGGTCTTTAACTACTTGTTAGACAGAAGCATGATCTGAAGATTAATTTAGAACGCAGAATGAGCTGTAACAAAATACTCACCTGAAAATTTTATTCCAGACAGCAAGAAGTGATAGTTCCAGCAATTTTATGGCACAAAAGAATGATTACATTCACAAAAAAGGTAGGAGGAGAAAAGCAGTAAGAGCATTAGAAGTATGCTGTGAGAAGCAGGCCTTAATCAGAAACACACAGGAAAAAAAAGTAGTTCCTGATTTTTCTACACAACAAAAAGCACTTTCAAAATACCGTGTGGTAGCTAGTTACAGACTCCCTGGAACAGAAGTATTTACATTTTATCTGGATTCCCATTAATGAAATGAAATATGTTGAGTCTGAAGTTGTGAATTTTCTTCCACTGCCTTCCTTTTCTCTTCTTCATAATTTACTGCTTTGCTGATAAATGCATATACCTCAATTTCATTAGTCATTATGAACATAATAAATAAGAATAACTTCACTGTTTCTTAGTCTAACAAAATTTGGACCTCTATGGTTTGTAAACGTTACTTTTACCATACATATATGTATATGTAAGTAACACTAGTATTTATTTTCATATATACAGCACCCTTCTCACCGTGACTCAGGAGGTGAAAGTCCAACACACTTCACATCTACAGGAGCCAGGAGACTTCTGTAAATTTCACCCCAGCTAATATACTACACTGATCTCAGGAGACAGGAAAATGTGAAGGAAAACAGCAAATGAGAAAAGAAGGTTCTTGAATCGAGCAGATCACCTCGGTGGGGAAAGAGTAGGCAGGTGACTTTGGTGGAGCCAGAGAAACCATGTGTGGTCCTGCAACAGACTGGAAATGGAAGCTCTCCTCATTCACCCACCCTCAAGCTCATACTCTCCCTGCTCTGCAATATCCCAGTGCCAAAACCCTTCAACGTGACATGATCTGCATGAGTTACCAGTAGTGCACATCGTACCACAGTCAGTTCATTTCCTAAGAATCAGCTGCAACAAGTAAAACCACACAGGGTAACAGGAGATAATATTTAAGAAAACACTATAAGAAGGAAATCCAGAGCTACCTGAATATGAAAACATTTTTAAAATAATTGCTAGTTCCACGAGTATTATTTGAAGTTGTTTGTAGCACATACCCAGAATCAAAGCCCTATTGTTAAGGAACATTGCTTTAAATGGCATTTTTATGTTAAGCCTATACAGCAGCCCTTACATTACTCCTGCAATACACCATGGGTCCAGACAAGACTAACCCATGCTACTTCCCGTCCTCCTGCCCCTACTCAAGACAGGCCACCAATAAGCATGCAGAAAGCATACTGAAAATGACAAAAGCAGCTCAGTTTATTACAGTACTGCATGAAAACAGTGTATTTGGACAGTTAATGAGGACTTATTCCAATGACTTCAGGAGTTTCACATGCTTCCTCGAATACCAAAGGCACAAGAATCTTTTTTTCCAAATTTTGTTTGCAGCCTGTCTGCACCAGAGGTTGGAAAAGCCGGGGGAAGGCTCACTTTTAGGTAAGTGAGATGAAAGCAGGCTCTACTGAAAATAAACTAGCTTGATACTCTAGGTGACTGTTCAGACTTGCAATCTGCTTCACTTTTTCATCAAACTACGACACAGTCCAACTTGGACAGTAGACAGCAAAGATAAACTACTGGACTTCTCCAACTCTGCATTCACAGATCAAATACAATACAATTTGCCTATGTGCAAGGGCTGCTCCATAAATGTCTCCTATTTTAAGATGGTGGCCCGCAATGTCAGAGATGGATGCTAGTGGTACGGCAGCAGAGGCTGAACCTTCCCACCAATATTCCACTACATTGCATTGCTGTGACAGATGGCAGCAGAGGGGCACTCTGACACAATGGTGTTGGACATGGAGTATCTATGGAGTAAAGGTGTGGCACTGAATTCCTCTGTGTGGAAAGCAGTGACACCCGATGACATTCACTGATGCTTTCTGAATGTTTATGGAGACCAAACAGTGGATGTGAGCACAGTGAGACAGTGGGTGGTGTGTTTCAGCAGTGATGACAGTGGGTCACCTCTGTTGGTGAGGGCTCTTTTTCATTACTGGCAAAAAACCCTAAAAAATAATGTTTTGTAGCTGAGAATTTGCTCTATCAGAGAGTTATTACGTTCTTTAGCATTACATAGAAGGCATTACTCTCAGAGAGATCTGGTAGGAGACTCCATTCCTGATAGAAGAAAGAAGGGCAAAAAGACTTTGCAAGCAATGCCACTTGCCCACCAAGTAACCACGATTCAATTCATGAATTGCTTCAGAAAAGCTGTGGATTGTAAAGCATCACACCTGATTCAGGATGTTAAATGCCTTGTACCCTTTCTACACCCAGAAAAGCGACAAGAGACTGAACTCCCTTACAGGCTTTAACCTCTCCCCTTCCATTGTGCAAAACAAATTTTCATCAAATGTGAGCAGGAAACAAGTTGTTATTAGTTTTGGCTTCTAGCAGTTCCACTGGACACTAAGGGCAGCAAGAAGCATAATTATGCATATTTGCAAATGTTGTAATGGCATACGCTATTCTTTCTCTATAGTTTACACCCAGACAGCAGGCTATCAGGGAAAAACTTTCCTTCTTAATTCTTCTTTCCCCAAGATGAACTCTGTTGGACATGCAACTCAAGGCTCAAGCAGTAATTTTGGCAAACACCTAGGATACAGTTTTGCCCACATTAATGATAGCTATGAACAACTCAAAAGGGGATGCTTATTGCTTTCATGACAGTACAGCAAAGCTCTACACAGATGCTTCAAGATGATCTGAAAGAGTATTTTTCAATGCCAGTCTCAGTTGAACAAGAAATACATACAGCTTCCAACTTGCAAGCTCTCAAGTTACAACATCAAGGAGGTCTTACACACTTTAAAAAACATCCTCTAGATTTTCTTCTAGCAGTAGGATAAGCAGCAAGAAAGAGCTGCCCCAATGGATGACAGACTAAGTAACCAATTAAGTTTCCACAGTCAAAACTTAAATCATGCAAGACGTGTTCAAATTCTTGTAGTGTCACAGTAAGGATTTGGGGAAAAAAAGCCTGCTTAAAAATTCTTACATTTTGGAAGAAAACGTGTCTCAAAATGACTTCCTTTACTATATAATATATTCTTTTCATCCCTGCAAAAGCATTTATTTAAACCATATACAGGCATATTAGGCTGAAAGGAAATACACAAAGCATAAATCCCACCTGACTCCAGAAAGTTCTTCAGCTTACTTCTGAAGGTTCATTTTCACCTACGTATGCATTGTTTTACATATATAAAAACCTATATTAAATACACATATCATGTATTCTGCCTACATTATATATTTCATTCTTTATAATCCTATGTTTTACCATAAAGACGTTATACAGATGTGTGCTGAACATTTATTTTGTCACTAATAGGCAGCGACAAATTGCACAACATCCTTTATGAAACAGAACATCTGAATGGAGAAACAGAAGTAATTTATTCACATCTAACTTTTATACTAAGATAATGATTTGTCAGTAAAAAAATATACCTATTATATAACAAATATATGAACATCTGTTCATATATGTTCTAATATACGAAATACAAAAACTATCAAAGAAAATACTTCACTGTATTTTTAAAAACATCATGAATAACCTAAACCACAAATTAGTGAATAACAGGTCCTTTTTTCCACAACCCTAACAGACATTATGGCTTCCCATACAAAAGAAATTAATATTAGTTTTACATAGTATTTAAAATCATCTAAATTTTATTGTGTGGCATTGCAAAATAGTATTATTACTCAGCGACCCATGGCTTTTATTTCCCTATTTTTATCATAGCAAATAGACAAATGATTCTGTGCAGTATTTGCACAACCCCTTGTTAGAACTTGCTATTTTTGGTATTCTTAAGCTATACTGCTGCAAAAAAAAGAAAAAAAAATCTGGTTTACTTTTGAACAAATATGGAGAATCTTTTTATAAGCAAATAATCCTGCCTCCTTTGACCAGGTAAAAGATTCTCATTCCCTAGAGAGGGATCCTTCATACTAGAAAACTAGGATGTTATCAATAATAGGCACAGGAGCTGCAGTGCCAAACACATTAACAGACCATGTTTAAAACCAATCCTACTCTGGGTGAGCAGCAACAGGAATTTTTCCCACTGAAACCTAGGTATCTGAGGATAGTTTGTCTCTGTACGCAGATTTATAAAGACAACCTTATTAATCATACTTCGCACTAATTCAGCAGAACTCAGCAGAGCAGAGATGCACTAGTCTCAGGTATGCCATTTCCAGTCAAGCTGAAGTAACACTCCTTCCAAGTTTGCTCCTGCTACTCTTGTCATCTCATTATTTGATATCTCATAGCACAGCAAAGTTTAAACTGCAACAAATGGCATTACTTTTGTCCCCCTACCCTTAGTAACCATTGCAGACTTCTGAAAAGACAGCTCTCTCTGAGGGTTCAATTCACCGCAGTATCTGCAATGCTGCAGAGAGCTCAGTACTCTTGAACATCATGTAAATGAACAGATGGAGGAACCAAAAATGACCCTAAAACTTTCCAGCACCACTGCTGGTGCAGCTAATTATTCAGCCATTGCCAAGTCTGATTCTCAGACCTATGGGTCAACAAAATGGATACAGTAAAACATATTATATTACTATATTTTATAATAACAAGAAGTCACTTAAGTGAATACATGGCATGAAATACATTGTCTGGATCCATTAATAAGTACAGATGCTTTACAACAACAAATTTAACTATGGTGGAGTTCACTAGAGAATTCATAGCAGAAGCAGGTTTGCAGCTGGCATTTTCTTACTGTGCACACTCAGGCAACACTGAGCACCTTGGTTGCTCTCCTGCACTACAGTGACAAGCTCAATAGGACAGGTCACATAGACAGTAGCTATCATCCTAAGATGATAGCTTCCACTGCCACATTAGCATCATATTACCATTCTCACTTTGTAGATACACATCATTACATTCACCTAAAGATCACTGCAAATCAAAGAATTGTCTCATTTTTCACTATGCCTACATACTTACTGTCTCTCAAAAGATATCTTTAAAACATTTCTGTCTCTAGTAGTGATGCTTTGTCACTGTACTGCAATGTCGCCAACACTTAGAAAAACATTTCTATTTCAATAAACAAGTTAAAATCCTGAGAAAAACCACTGTCCCTATCATTGGCTCCACAATGTCAAGTTCAAGGTCTATTATTAAAGCCTGTGTAAAAATCAAGACATTGCTGAGGAACAACAAAAATATCCTGTTGTCTTTCATTTCAACTCTACTTTTGATATACACTCCTCCAACTCAAGAAAACTGTATCCCTCACATGCACTTTATCATCCTCTGCAGATATTCCAAACAAGGGCTAAAATTCTTCTATAAACATCATCTTGTGACAGAAAAAAAAAAAAAAAAAAAAAAAGACTTACAAACAACTTCCCACCATAGTCTGTTCTTATGCATCTAGTTTCAGCTGAAGGCAGATGTAACTGCTACTGGTATCTTCAGCTCCCGTTTAAATATTCTGAACAATGTGCATGTGAATGTTCACATTTGCTGTAGCTAGTGATGCTATCATGATATTCTACATTAAATAGGGCATTTACTTGAAATAAAAATGATAGATTAAAGACTGGACATAAAAGCAATCAAGCTTCCATGACAAAAATACAGAACACCCAAGGAATTTCAGGTAGTGAATCAGTTACATAAAGTAATCTTAAACCATAGTGCTGTAATATCTGTATGTATAACATATGAATAGAACAGATAATATTTAACTAAACACTCTGATATTAAATTGAAGCACTTTCTGGAGCCCTACATAGCCAAGGGAAAACTCTCCTGAGTTTTGCAGAGGCCAATGAGTTGCTTAATGTTATTGTCAGAATCAACTCAAGCAAGTGTCACGTCATGCATGAAACAAAACAAAACAGTTTTAAAGAGATTTTATCATAATTACTGTGGTTTGAGATTCTGAAATAAACCACTGTGGTGATTTGCTCTAGGGAGCATGCCTCAGGGTACAAAAAGAATAAAAATAGATCAGTCTGCATCATCACTCCTTGGAAAGACAATTATATAACCAATATATGACATGGCAATATATGTGGTTCTTTTTCCCCCCCAAATAGAGAAGTTAAGCAACTTAGCTTCCAGTATGCAGCATGTTCTGAAGTATGCTTTACTACTACAGTTCTCAGTAAATGCCTTAATTTGATAAATGCCTGTTCATTAGCCATTTTTTTCAAACTGAACTTTTAATTACTGAAACACAAGCCTGTTGTGAGAAGAATGAAAAACACTTTACTGGGTAAAACCATACTGCAACCAAGGAGACAGGACGGTCCCCCGAACAGGTCAGCTGGACGTGATGTACATGCAGCAGATCTTGATGGTAGTATGTGGCACATATCCCAGAGGCACATCCCTCTGCTGTTCTCCATTTGCACCAGCACAGGGCTGATGTCTGTCAGCAGCTCTGGGCAGCATCACCTGTGGTGCTATGCCACAATTCTGACACAGACCACAGCCCAGACTGCTGCAAAGCCTGAACAGTTCTTGCACTCAAAAGAAATGCAGGTACACATGAAGAAGCTCAGGATGGGCAGGAGACCTGCTTCAATCTCTTCTCAGACCTCTCTCCAGCATGGCCTGGTCTCATGAGATCAAACTTGCAGACTCATGTCCCAGCATCTCAGCACCTGCCCACCTCACTGGGACAACTGCTGGAGAGCAGGCTGTGCAGCTAACTAACACAAGGTGAACGGGATGGCACTAAAGGCTCTTGATTAGCTTTCAACATTCTGTGCTCACAGACTGTCACCTCATACCAATTTGGAGCTATGATTAAAGTGTTAAGACGTAAAGAGCAATTCTGAGAAGGACACAGCCCACAGTGCATGTACACCATGCTGGGAGGAGCCAAGGAGAGTGCTAACGTTGACTGCACTTAATTGTACAGATGTTCATGCCTGCTTACTAGTTAATGATTGACTTCCACGTAAAGTCAAGCAGCTGTTAACAAATCCTTTTTCTTTTTTTAAATCACGTAAATAAACTCAGGCAACAAAAATATAAGATAGGGCACAATTGCTTCAAGGCTGCACTGAATTCACAGTCTGATCTTAAATGCACTTAATTCCAGTCATGTTTCCTTGAGTACATACAAAGACAAAGTCTTTGTTACCTAACACTGTCGGGATCTTTACACCACTTTTCTTCTTGGGAAACTAAGTTTAGCAGAGTAAGACTAAGAGAGTAAGCAGAGTACCAGTCTCTCAAACGAGCCCGGCATATCAATCTTCAGATCTATTTTCCACACCACAGAGTTCCTGTAGGTAGGTTCAAACACTGAGAAGATCTGTCAAACCCTGAGGTCAGTAACACACAAGGCATGCTGTATCTGAGCTTCACTACAGCAGATTTCAGACACCAGAGAAATGCAGTTAATTCTGTGAACTGCAATATCCAGACGCATAGCAGACCACAACTCACTTTCCTCTCTAAACAAGATTTCTCTTGGTTCAAATGGTAAGAAAATACAGATAACATCCATTACAAAAATTTAGAGATAACGTTTTGTATTAAGCTAAAGTTATGTGGCTTCTAAGGCAACCGCAGTGACTTCTAAGATTAAAGCAAGACCATTATCTACAATCACCCCTTACCTCTTTACAACTAAGGTTACAGAAGAAAGCAAAAAAGCTACTGTATTAATTAGCAGCAATTAGTTTAACGACTTACCTTTGCCTTTCCATTAACTATCTGGTAATTGACTATTTCAGCTAACAGACAACATTAATCTCAACTTGAGCCACAGTAGTAAGAACTAGTAATCTTAAAGAGTGATATGAAATCCTTTTCCTTACTGATGCTTTCTCTCCTAGCTCTCCAGGAACTAGTATCAAGAGCCAGTAGCTTAGAAACATGGTTTGAAATGTGTTTGCTTTATCCTAAAACTTTGCATGCTAGCTATTAACTAATCACAGCACAGCAGGAAGGCTTGTGCTCACTTAACAACGTAGTTAGTTGGGTTAAGGAATCATAAATGAGGAAAACACTGACTTCACTGCAGGCTAGATAGTGACTCGAAGCATTCCTTTGCTGCCCAAAACCTCAGCTTTGCTGGTCTGCTACAAGCAGTCAAATAAGGCAGACAATGCTAGGTGGGATCCATCAGTCTGCAGTAACATTTCAAACTCCATTGTAAACATACACAAAGTACGCAACAAAAGTTGTATGTAGGTATACACCAATATGCAACAAGACTAATGCTCTCTAATACCACCAGAAATAAAAGGAAGAGAAGCAATCTTGCTAGCCCTGAAGTGAAGACATGGGACAGCCTTCCAAAATATCCAGTTCAGCTAGGCACTGGTACATTCCTTGGCTTTTTGGCATGAGTGCACTAAATCTGCTATTTAACATACACAATCGATTAAAGATTTTCTCCACAGCTCAGAATCAGTTGCCTGCATTACACATAATTCCAGGCAGAATGCTTGGGACTCAGCAAAGATGACACCTTACAGCACCTCAAGATTCAGTTAACGTTTTGAGCTAGCACCTCAGATACACCTGTGACTATTGAAATTTCTTCTTACAAACACGAAAGCATAGGATTTTCAACAAAACATCCTTAAGAGTACATTTCAGACCTGAAATCACACGTGCACCATCTTAACCTAAATATTTATAGTTATGAAATACTACTACTTTTAATCCCAGCTTTGAAAATCTACATTTGTTCGGGGAAAAAAAAAAAAAAAAGTGAATTTAACAATGAATATTTTAGCAGGTATCCCACATAAGTGAAGCAATTTACCGTTTGCATTGCTATTTATGAGGTCTTCATGAGTGACTATAATCTTTTTTATTGAAAAGATCTGACGCTTTTTAAAATTCCTTCTCAGTTTCAGTATTGAAAAACTTCTGCTAAAAATTACTGTTTCATCTAATTACAACAGAATTCAAAAAGATACCTTAAACCTACACGGGCATTTGTGCTTTCATTCAAAGTTTGTGGTTTTTTTTTTTTCTTTAAATCTCATACTTGAATTCCGTATTTCCTCACCCAGCTTAACATTGTATGATATGTGTTCTACCTTGAAACTGAATTTCAAACCACCTCTTCAACAACATTACCTCTGCTTTCTGCATGTGAACTACCAAACTGACATGACTGAAGATTGAAGTAGTCCCAGCGGCATGTTTCTGTAAGAGTGCACCACCACAAAGTCAGCGCAAGTAGAACAAGTTTCAGTCAAGAAAAAGTGATCATGAAAGAGAATGATCCTTTGTCATGCACAGTCCCAGTAGCTTCAAACTATTCTGCATATGAGGAAAAGCAAAGCCCTGAAGCAAAGCAGGATTTCAGTCTGGGTTTCTACTTTTATTTCTGCTGCTCTTAATTATGTAGTGATACTATTTGCTAATTCCTAACTGTCCTACCGTATTGATTTACAAATGCTGGCAAAAGGTTTACAGTGTAAACAAAACTCAATAACAAAATGAACAAGTATCATTGTTTAAGAAGATGCTTGTTACATCATCACGTTTGTATTAAAAACCAAAGCAGAAGCTGGGGACTCCTATGAAAAGGTTTTCTGTTTCCTAGCCAAAAACTTCCTTATAATACTCCCCTTGTTTCTCTATTGAACAAAGTGACTGAACTTTGTGGGATGTGTCTCTTCTCCTCCAGGATTCTCCCACTACCACTCTGAATGTAAATATTTTGTCTTTTTTCCACAAAGCGTGTGTGAAGTTAAGTAGTAAGTAAAGGACTAAAGCACCAGTCTCTCAAAGGCTTCTATGTCTTCATTCACTGAACTATATCTTACGCAACTATCCACACTGACTTCCACCAGCTAAACTCAAGGAGAGTCACTAGCCTCGGCAGAACCTAGTTGCCAAGTCTGGCCTAAGGCATGATCCTCCATTCAAGTTAAGTCACGCACACCTTCTTTCCAGACCTCTCACCCAGAGCATGAACAATGCCTTCGAAGACACAGAAGTACCACCTTACCTCTTCTCAGATTAGGAGCTCGGTGGACTGGGTAGGAGACCTCCACAACCAGAATGTGTGTGGTAGGAGACCACACAAATCAGAATCACACCCTCTACTCTTTGAACAGACTCGCATAAAATATACCACAAAGGAAAGCAAAGAAGGTCCAAAAGAGAACCTGTCGATCTGCTGATTATGCTTTGCACTATGAAGAGGTTAAAGGTGCAACCATCTTCAACAAGAGCCAAAAACCATCAGCTGAGGGACTGTATCGCATTACTACCTCTCCATCAGCAAAGAAATTCTCAGCCCTCCATCCTCAGATAAACTTCTTCTAATATGGTCAGTGGACATGTTGGGAAAAAAAGCTTCCCTGGTGTGCCACTGGAGTATTTACTGCCTTACCAATGATTTTTAGAATCATGCAGACAAAAATATTCAGACAAACCATATAACCAGACCAAGTCCTCTAAAACATGCAAGACCAGAATGACTGAAGTCACACTGAAACCTGAAGTCCAAGACACACCTGACAGCACCTCTTACTAGAATTCTGAATGCTGAACTGAAACTGAAATAACTTTAAATAATGAAAACAATTTAAAAAAAAAAACAACCCAGCTTAGGTGACTGATTATGATAAAGTTCCGTGTTCTTACCTGAGACTGTCTGGGTTCTTTTACAGCGCCTAAAAAAAATATATCTTTCTCTATCAGACAAATCACGTTCCACTGACCACACACCGTCCTACTGAGGAGGAAGCATCAACAAGCTAAGCCAGTGCAAATTGACACACAGTAAATCTGGGCATGGCCTCATACAAAGACTGCATTGCTCTCAGGCAAAAACACCTGATGCATGACACACTAAAATCAAGCCTCTAATTAGGTACAAAGGCAAAGAGTATCTGCAGAACCTTTCAATACAGAAATTCACAGAATCCCAGAATCCTTACATTTAACTCAATCATCCACTGAAGATTTCTGCAAAAAGCCATACCAGAAAGCACATGAAATTCTAAATTCTGTTTAACAAACCCTGCACCTTTACAGTTTGGATTAGGAAACAAATACAAACAAAAACTCTCATATTGAGCCCAAATAATTATTTTCATTAATCTTATTAAAGGTTGGCAGCAGCAGTGGCTGCAATGGGCTTTTTAATTACCCAAACTAAAACTTGGCTGCTACTCACTTCTCTGTGTCTTGAATGCTTACAGTGGTTTACCAATAAATGAGTTTGCTGGGAAAATGGAAATGGACAACAGAAACCCATTTCCCAAATCTTGTCAACCAACCGATTGCAAAGAGTTCTTCCAGTCTCTCAACAAATCAGCAGAAATCTTTAGTACAATTTTAATTGTATTTTAATTTTAAAACAACTATTAATATTTAAAACAACTATTTTTACACAATTTGACATGCAACTTGCAGCTCTGTTGTTGCCCTAAAACTCATCAGTAATTGTGACCTTTCAATACCTCAAGGAGAGCTACAGGAAAGAAGGGGACAGACTCTTTAGCAGGGTCAGTGGTGACAGAACAAGGGGAAATGGCTTCAAGTTTCAAAAGGGTAGAGATTCAGGTTGGATATAAAGAAAAAGTCTTCTACAATGAGGGAAGCAAGAAACTGAAACAGCTTGCCTAGAGATGTGGTTAATGCCCCATCTCTAGAGACCTTCAAGGCCAGGTGAAGGCAACCTGATCTAGCTGTAGGTATCCCTGTTTGCTGCAGGAGAGAGGGACTAGATGGCCTTTAAGGGTCCCTTCCAACTCTAAGGGTTCTACTTACGATTCTAATTATCAAACCACAGTTTGAGACATTGTATCTCACGCAGTTAATCCTTATTATCTGCAAACAAACACACACCCACATCTTCAGATTACCGGGAAAAAAGAGCAGTCTGTAGAGACACCAAGAACTCTCTCACTGGCTTTCATGGTTGTGGCTAATAGCAAGGAAATTCTCAAGAGTTGACATATCTGAGCAGAAGCAGCATTACAGAGCTGGGACCCAGTCAGCAGCAGCACAGAGCATAGCCCAGCACTGAGCAGGAGCTCCAACCACAGCTGGGATTAGCTGTGCTGTGACCAGAAGACTGATAGACACATCCCTGCTGCAATTAAGTTCTCACTTCATTGGCATCTAGCTGACTTGCACGGGTACTCAGTCCAAGAACATCTCATGAAAACAAACTCAGCAGGAGAATAAAACAAATGACTTTCCCAGATAGAACGTGACAGAAAGTTCTGAGTACAAAACAGTCCAAGGAGAATTTGTCCCATTTACACTCTGCAGACACGGACCAGTCCTGGGATTTCATTACCTATGGCTTCTGGCCACAAAGTAATATCCAGACCAATGCAGGCTGGAGACATGGTGTGTGCAGCAGCTGTTGCAACCAAGCATATTTCCACCCCTTGAGTAGGAACACTGACAGCAATCTTAAATATGGTTCTCTAAAGATGGAAAGAAGCAAACAAGTCTCTACCATCTAACAGCACTTCTCAGCCGCTTCCCCATCACTACTCGCGGAGCCCCTTGGTGCCAGAGTATAGCCCTGCAAATGGCTGCATCAGCACATCACCTGCTCAAGAGTTAGCTGAAAAACAGCTTCCCTCTACACCAGTATCTTTTAATTAATCCAGATCAGTTCAGCAACCATATATTTCCCCTAAGCCTCACCAACCATTTTGCAACCACAGCCAAAAAAGAGCACAACAGTTGCAGTATTTTTTGTCAACCTTAGTGCTGAAGGCAACATCCCTTTATTACACATCAAGCTTCAAACTTCAATACTAGTATTATTCTCCAGTTCAAAGAATGAGGCCATGTTTCTGGAGTTGTAAACAAGATTCAGTAATTGCATTTGTAAATTACAGCAATATTTCTAAAGCTAAATGGTATTCAATTTTTAAACTACTCACAAAATCAAATATTTGTGCTCATTATACTTAATATAATTCTGATCATAAACTAGCAACTCCATACAAAAGACACTAAGCTGGACCTTTAAATTTTTGTTTGTCAGAAAACTGCAAAACAGTATGTTTGTGCAGAGACAAAAGGAGTTAAGTGGAACCCAATGCTGGATCCCTGGTACTCATGCTTGTAATGCAGATATTCCTCAGCTTAGTGAAGAGATATTTTCAATGGTGTATTGCTGACCACAGCAAGTCCCAGTCAAATACCACAGTTACACAGATGACAACAAATCTGATCAAAGGATGACAGACACAGGGAGCTGGCAGAGTGGTGCGCGGTCACACAAGGGATGGGTCTCAAAGACAGAACTAACAATCAAAATGAGCAGTTAATAAAAGGACCACTATCCACCACACACATTACTTGATAACACTGCCCTACATCTATGCACGTACACAACATCACACAGGCAGCCTTACAAGTAACTTCCTTCTTGTCTATGGAAGAAATCATAGCTGTGTCGCACTGGAGAAATTAGCAATAGCTTACCATTACCTTAACTGTAAAAAACCTAATATCTAAAGTACAAAAAAATTGTACAGCTGGACAGTGGTGAAAATATACAACACATGTGCAACATCTTCAGCTTCCCCCTACTTTGCCAATCAGAAATAAAACAGCTTTGCAGCAAAGAAGAGAGAGCAGTAAAATGGTAGATGTTGTACCTCTCAACATGATCATATGTTTTTTAGTTCACAACTGGAGAGTGAAGAGGGAAGGTAAAAGAGGGGATTTTCAGCTCTTGGAAGGAGGACTTGAAGTTTCTTGTCCCAAAGAAGGAGTAAAAGCTCCAGAGGACTGTACAAACATGAAGAGTAAGACAAGATACATGACCTCATAACCACAGTGGGAATCTGCTATGACAAATCAGACACTTGATCTATTTAGGGAAAATAAAATTCACAGTATCAGTGGTGCGGGCCCACAGTAAGCAAGTATAGTACAAGAGGGACTCAAACACAAGTTACACCTACAGAGTGATGATGAACAGCTGAGTTGAACCTAATGCCAGATGGCAGGGAAGGTTTGAGCATCCTCTTCCCAATTGCTGCTTTGCATTGTCAGTAAGCCTTCAGAAAGCCTTTCATTGCACTTGCTCTAACTCTGCTACTTTGTTCAGACCAGTGTGGGGTTTTGAACATACTACACATATCAAAACACTCGTGTATATGCTTCTACCCATTTTATTTACCAATTAGAGAAGTTTGCTTTTTGGCTTTTGCCATCTATAAATTTCAACTATAGCACCACATAACCACCAGCAATAATCAGAGGCTCACTTTGGAATGACAACCAGTTGCAACCGTTGTATAAGACTAATGCTCTCAGTAGCAGCACGCTACCATGTCCTGCAGGGTGCTGAAACCTGCGCAGACACTGTACTGCTTGTAGCTCCCCTCAAAATCCAACACAAAATGGGGATGAAGAGGAGGCAGCGCCATATAAGCAACTGGTCTGGGCTCTAAGGAAAGGCTGTTGCCAGCTTCTGACCTGTAGCAGCGGAGAATGCCAAAACACTTGTCATGCCTTGGTTACACAGATGATAAACGTACAGAACAGACGCTGCACACATGAAGCTACGAGAATCAATGAGGACATTTCTAGCACTACCTGGACTACATTATGCAAGCTGCAAAGAAAGCTTTTTTATAGTTTGTAGCCTATTCTGCTGATGCCAGAAGTACAAAAAATTCCTCTGCTGCCTAGAGACTCAATAATAAACAGAAAGAAAAAACAATCAAGACCACTCCAAAAGCATACAAACACAGCAAACAAGGTGAACACATGCTTATTTTCAAGCACTGTGGTTCAGTTCTCAGATAGCAGGAAGACCTGAATGTGTGACTGAGGATTATACACAGCCCTGCACTAGCAGCTGAATCCAAGGAAAGAAACCCCCCCAATTTTAATGGTTCCAGGATCAATTCCTAAACTTAGAACAAATTTTCCACTCCGAGCTTTATCTAAGTGGGGGAAGGGAAGAATCCAGGAAAGAGAGATTAAATGTGTTAAACAAGAAGAGCAGAGAAAACATTTATACATGTGGGCTTTCCTTTTTCTTAGATATACTAATTATTAGAAACTGACCTTTAAAAATGAAACAGATTTGACTACGCACGTTCAATTCTCTTGTGAATCAATTTTGAGATAGCCAAGAGGCAAAAAAATACATTAAGGATGGGGAAACCAAGTGGAAAAAAAGCGATGTTACAAATCAAAAAAATATTTTTCCTTTTCTAAGAGCAGGGAGAGTCAGAATAGCAACTGTAACAGGCATTCACAGGACTAAATACTCTCTGCTTCTAAGATCAAAAAAAATGTAGGAGACCATTTAAATAAGTTTATTAAAAAGCATCTCAGCCATAATAAGCCATGGGATAAACATCCTATGAATTTACATAGAGACTTAAAAAAAAAATTAAAAATGGGTGCTACTGTAAACATTCGCTAACTCCTGACCGCCAGCATTTCTTATAGAAGGTTCACTTTAAGCAGAGTTTGTGTTTTTCCTTTTGATCTGAGCCCTCCTCCACCTGATATTATTCAAATGACAGCTCAAAACATTTACATAAATACATAATTCTCTATCAAACCAGAAGAACTGTTTCTTCACCTGAAGCAATACCCTTTCACAAGCAACACGAAACAAGTCTATCTACATTTCCTTTGGGAGAGCTAACACAACACCTGCACAGAGTTCTCCTACAGCACAACGCTACCCACAAGCTTAGTTTTAAAGAAGTAGCACTAAAAAGGAGGGAAAAAAAGCCCCCATCTAAGCAGGGCACTGGAAACACTGCCATTTTAGGAGAGCCACCTTATGGTACTAAAAGGTGAGCTGACCATCCACTGAGCTTTCTGCTGCTGGCTACGATTCAGAAAAATGGGCATCTTGAACAGAAGTGTCTCAGTCCACACCAACACAACGCAGAACCGCTCGGCGGCTTCCAGCGAGGCTTCCCTGAGGCTTAATTTACAGCACGTGAATAATCTCATTGAGCCGCAGCGCAGAGTTTAATCCGGGAAAATACAGTGCCTGAGGCGTGCGCCGAT
>NW_024884833.1:6802377-6834125 GCF_019232065.1 Centrocercus urophasianus | reverse complement strand
ACCAACCAAGGTAGCACGCACCTCATTCCCCGCGACAACACCCCCTCCAGCTCCCCAAAGGATTAAGAAACAGCCCGCGGCCGCCCCGCGCCCGCACATACCCCGGCAAGGCCTCACCCACCGGCTACCCCCGCTGAGCTAGCACAGCCCCTCGGGGCCGCCACTGGGCCCCGCGCCGCTGCTGCTGCTACTGCCGCCGCGGCAGCCCCTAGCCGCTCGGTCCCCTCACCTCCAGCTCCGGTATGTAGCGGCAGCGCGGGGCGGCACGGCGGGACGAGGCCCAGGCCCCGCCCGCGGGCCGGCTTTTCCCGCCCGCTCGCCGCCGGGCCGGGGCGGCGTGGGCCGCCCGGTGCGCGGCGGGGGCGGGCGGTGTCTCCTCCCCGCCCCACTTCGCTCCGCCCCGTCCCGTCCCGCCCCTCTGGACTGCGTTTGCGGGAGCGGTTTGGGGGAGTTGCGGGTTTGGTGGGGCTACGTGCTGCCTTGGTGCGAGAGGCTGGCGAAAGCGCCGCGCCGCGGGCCTGCTTGTGCTGGCTGTCGTGTCGGCGCTTCGGCAAGGCTGCGCGTGTTCGTTCCTTCTCTGACCGTATCCACGTTCTGAATTGTGCTTTGCAGACAACGCTGCTTTTGGGCAGGTTCATGTGTTTGCCCTGAGAGGGACCACGCAGGAAAACTCAAGGCAGAACCCCCCGTGGAGCGCCAAACGTCAGGGTGCTAGTCCCACATCACCGAGTACTTTGTAGTGCTGATGTTCCACAGGTCTCAGGAGGAATACATGATGATGGCCAGTTGGGCTATAAATCAGTGCTGAGTAAAGAATGCGAGAAGGAAGCTGGGAGAACAAACATGCAGGCAGCAGGGCTGGGAAGACCACATCCTGGCGCTGCTGCCTTCCGAGAAGCACCTCTAACTGGCAGGAGCCTGGGCTCTTCTCAGAGCAAGGTGGAATGGCCGCATGGCCAAGGCTGTGCTGCTGGACTCCCTGTCTGCCTCAAGGAAGGCAGCAAAGCCCTACCATCTGCTCAGGACCGTTTTATTCCTGATAGAGTAGACTACTCCCAAGCTACACAAGCTGAATGCGTAATAGCTGTGCATTTATAGCTGTAATTACTGGTATTGGATAGGCTGACTCATGCACGTTGAATTCCTACTGCAGAAGGATCTATTGTATGTGCATGCATATTGAAGTAGAGGAATCGTAACACTATTTCAAGGTGCTACTTCCATTTTGTTCAAGATCCTGTCTGCACCCAGTTTTTTATCAGCTGTGTTTTTCATAACAAATGATAACAACAATTACACTGTATGTTTACTCAAATCAATGTGCAGTAGTCACACTGCTTAGATAACAATGGCTTCTCTAGGTAACAGGAGTACGACAGCCCTCTTGTAGTCTCATCTTCTGACACTTCGCTTTCTGCTTTTCGCACTAGTAATCCAGTCGCTTAGGCAGAGCAGTCAGATGTGCCATCTGGCTCAGCTCTTAATCTCTGGAGTGAATGACACTTTCTTAATGTATTCAAAATCTGCAGCACTGACAAGCCTGTGGTCATAGGAGTATTTGGAAGATTAAGGGTGAATAATCCAATGCAATGCAATCTCAAAATTTTCTTTCAGGCTTTAAGGTGGACTGCTTCAAATTAAGTTCCATCTAAAGTTGGTGGTTGTATGTGGAGAACAGTAAAGAGTCCCAAACTCAAAAAACAAGAGCAGACAGAACTCCTAAATCTTCTTCCTGAAAAAAAAAAACAAACAAATGAGCAACGTTATAAGGTAAGAGTGACTCTATTCCTTATTTATACTTAGTGCTAAACTAAACAGGTACCTGAATGTTCTTCTCCACCTACATGTATATCCATCCAATCACAATGCTATATTATCTAGGTTGCTCTGAAAGTAATGCCTTGTAATCATTATAATGACAACAGATACAAAGAGCAAGATAACACTGTTTGATAGAGCAAATTAGCAGCCACAGAACACTTTTCAACATTAGCTCTAGATTTTCACATGCAAAGAAGACCCTGCATGCCACACTTATAAAAATCTACTCCAGTGGAGGTGACCCACTGTTGCTGTCACCAATGCTAAAATGCACCACCTCAGTGTGCTCACATGCCCTGTTTGGTCTCCATAAACATTCAGCAAATGTCAATAAATCTCAGTGCATGCCATTTTTTTCTGCGTTCTCGCCTTTGCTTCATACGTGTGTCCATGTTAGATGCCATTCTGTCAGGCTGGCCTTCCACTGCCATCCTTCACATAGCAATAACATTGACAGCATGTTGAGGGGAAGGCTCAACCCTTACTGCCATCACACTAACATCCACCTCTAGGCTAATATGATAAAATAGGAGGCATTACTTTTGGAGCAGATCTCATATTTAAGGAAACTGACAGTAAAAGGCAAATTGACTGTGTCCATGTTCTTCTCACTCTGCAAGGGGCTAGGGTGGAAGCTAAGTGCCTTGAGACCTTACTACGGTATCCTACAAAACAGCCTGGTATGTGTTGCCACCAGCTATGGTAGAGAGCTCCTTATGACCTAACTTTTAGTAGTTCTAATTTCAGTAGACTGTCCTGCTCTGAACTGCATCCTAAAGCACCATGCTGCTTACATTGTGTAAGTGTACAGAGTAACTGCAGGAAATCTACTGCTGCAAGTGGTAGTGCAGCACTTTTTTTTCAATGATACAGTAACTCTTGGATGATGGTGATATTTATGTACGTGACTTTATGCTTATGTCTTCAAAATATTAAAGCATCTCACAGCACTTTTGTTTCTTCCACCAAATACCTAATATTGGTTAAATCTTTTATACATGAATGTTGGAAGACATACTGACTATAACTAAAGTCACTTTTATAGTTTCTGGGTTTAGATCAAATGCACTGCAGCAGTGATGAGCTGGCATAAGCTCACAGTGATGTCTCGGACTGCATCCAGGAGTTTATATCAGTTAGCTTCACACTGATGAGTTTTTAACTGGATGCAGTACCTTTCCTTCCTCAATGGTTTACCACACTTCTTGCCATTCAGGGCAGGCATAATTGTGTGCCATACGTGAGATAGAGAGAGTCTATGCTGCAGGGAGAATCAGTGGTGCACAGGATGAGGATGAGTACATCTGGAACCATGAGCAGTTGTAGCTACTTGTTTTGATGCTGGAGAACATTTACGGTTTTTTTTTGCATCTTCACATTATTGCCTGCACAGCAGAGTGTGCTGTCTTGCTGAAGGTTACTTCCATGAGATTCAGCTGTCTTTATTGGAGGACAGAGATCAGACGATTAAAGTAATATTTTGTCTCAAAATCTATGAGCCAGTGCTGATCAGAGCTATTAAGTGAATGAATGCAGCATCCTCCAGAGATGGTATTTTAGGCACACATCATTTTTAAGTTCCATTGATATTCCATACTTAGAAACCATGGACCAAATTTTGAAGGAAAGTTACACACAGGAAGATTTTTTTTACATTCAGAGAAAAGAAATCAAGAAGAAAAGTCTAGAAACCAGAAAAAACTGTGATGGGCAACTTTGAGCCTTCTAAGTAGCAACACATAACAAAGGTTTTGCATCAAAAGCCAGGTAGTGAATTTATATAGGAGTTAAACTTAAAGGTACTCTTTCAAGACTGACAATTCCATGATATATTAATTTGCAGGACTTTTTTTCCAGAAAGGTATACAACTACACAGACTTTTATTTCTCAATTATAACAATTTTCTTTTCTCTACCACGTTAGTCTCTTACCATGTCTTTAAAGACTCTGCTAGGCTGAATTTTAAAACAACACCCTTTTTCAGTTCTACTGATCTGATCAGGTTATGAAAATAATTACAAAGGGTATATATTAAAATAACATTATGCATGTTTATTAAGGATCCATTTTCCAGGAAATGCAAATTTATCAGTGCTCATTTGTCCGAACCTTCAAGAGCATTTACTCCTTTTTGTCCATTAATTTTGTCCATTAATAGATCAGCATTTACTCCTTTGTCCATTAATAGATCAGTAACTTCTTATATACTGTTAAGGAGATGTGAGCCCTGGCATATCAGCACATCAGTAGAAAAACTGAATTCTTGTTCACTGGAAACCAGGTCAGCAAAGACTGCCTTATAAGAGGACCCTGAATGCTTTAATGAAGGAAGATCTTGTTTGATAGGAATTACCTACTTCGCTTATGACTGCTTTTAGAGGAGCAGAAAAGTCATTGGTAGATAAGAACTAACTGCTCATTTTCCCAAGTTTTTGCAATTGCAGAAACAACTGAGATAAAATAACTGAGCAGAACTAGGCTGTCAGCTGTGCTGCAGAAGTCAGAGAGATCCTCTTACAGATACTCACATGAGCCATGGAAATTCAGACAGCATCTATCTACAGGGTGGCAAATCAGTCATCTTGATCCCATCCTTAGAACAAAACTTGGATATTTGTACCATAGATCCTATCATTATGAAAAGAACAAGTACACTTTTCTGTAACTGATGCTATAGAAAACTAACTCCTCATTGAATCCCTTTATGTATCACAGACAAGTTTATCAATATATATATATATATATATGTATATATATATTTTTTGTTTTAGGACTTCTCATCCATTACTCCCTTCGTCTTAGCCATCCGCACATTCTTTTATTTGTCCTAGTTTGTCCTGAAGAGTTTTCAGAAGTACATTAATCATGTGCCAGTGTGACATCTCAGTATTTGAAAACAAGAAATTACATATGGACTTCCATGTGCAAACAGTCATATGCAAGTTTTATGTGAAGATATTTCAGAATAAGTAAGTGTGAGTCAAGTGTAGTTAATAGCAGGTCAGGAAAACATGGTTTTATTCCCCAGCTAAATAGGAGCTCTAAACTTTGAGAAATATTATCTACTGGATGGAGGTAAAAACTTAGCAAGTATTGTTTTTCAGATGCGTTCTTTCATAATTGAACAGAGTTCTAACATATTTCTGTTACAGTATCATACCATCATGTGGAAAAACAAACGCTAATAAATACTATTCTTGTGTAAAGCTTGTTCCTATGGCCTGTCTATGTGACTCAGTGTTATGCAAATATACTCAAGTGAAGGGCCATACACAGCTAGGGCAACAAAAGCAGTGTCTTCCAGCACTGTCTCTAAATGGTGCTAATTAGCCAGACTGACTTTTATCACCCTGCATGAGGTGCTGCATTAAGCTGTGCTGGTAATCAAGAAAATGTTCTGTACTTAACAAGCTTCTTCTAAATCTGACACAAGTAAGCAAGCACTACTGTGAATTTTCCATTAGTAGGAAAAGCTAAAAAAAAAGCATTAATAATTTTCTTCAACTACAACAGAAAACAAAATAAACATAATAGAGAACAAATGCAGCAACATTCAGAACAGAAGCTTGTAAGACATTCAGATTTCCTTCTTGACTTCCCTAAAAGTCCTACATGCTGAAGAGTGTCTGAATCTTCTTCTGACTCCATCTAGTGAAAAAGGTAGTCTAGAAAACCTTTATCATAATTCTTCACAAGTTTTCATAAGAGCTCCATCTTTTGAATAGCTTTCTGCATTCAGATCTTGATGTCTGAACAGAAAACTGTCAAAGATAATGAGATGCTGCTGAAGATGTCTCTGTATGGAGGTCACCAAGGAGCTGTAAAGTGATGTTCTGACTGCATGTTTCTGAGCTGTGTATATGACATAATTGTTAGCATTTCTCATACTTCTGACTGAGGTATCTCCTGAAGACATTGCTATACAGGATTATGATAGAATAAAAAATACTCTTTAATCCACTACTTTTACTATAGATAATGGTGTCATTTCTGCCTCAACATTTATGCTGAGCTTCCCTGACTTATCACTGTACATCAGTGTACATAAATAATATTCATTTGAATATTATTTAGCTTCAACATTAAGACAAAAGCCAAGTAGTTGTTTTTTTTAAATTTCCACTTTATTGATGGAAATATGGAGAAAGTTTCCAATCTTATCTGCTTTCTTGAGTGTTTATTACACTCATGACTGCATTTCATCTCTTTGTGAACTAACGTATGAAGTGTATTTTTACAAAAAGATGGCTTTGAAGAAGAGGCCAAAAAAACGTGATAGGGAATAGATCTGCAAGAGCTTGATGCTTTTGACCTTGACCTAAAAATACAGGGATATTAAGGGGCAGTGATGGGAAATTAAAATTAGTAAAATTAGTAAAATTAGTAAAAGTAGGAAATTAGTACAGATGTGTCCTTGTTTATACTTGTTCTTTCAAATTTCATTTGGGATCTTCCTATGAAAAGGAAAGCTGTCAGTTTTATGACTGTTACTCGACTAGGAGTAAAGAGAAGCCAAGGCAGTAAGAGAAGTTATTTTAAACAAAATCTCTGAGGTGCAGAAAATCTCCTCCTTTCACCTACATATATGTTTGAGGTTTCTAGTTTTCTTAAGTGATACAAAATTAAAATAAGAGCTCTCTCACTTGCTGTTGGCTTTGTTATTAACTTCTTTATTTTGTATTTAATTTCTTTTTATTGGTAGGGTTTTCATCATTCTACTCATTATTTCCTGTAAGTACACATACACCCTCAGCCCACTGAGAGTCAATGTGCCCATGCATGCCTCAGGGCAATGCTATTTTGCCCCAGAAATCATTTCCTCACAAAGGGACTAACTGTAACAGAGTTCTGGCAGCAGTTTTCTAGGCATTTTTCTGCTGCATCCTGACATGGTGAGGAAAGCTTACCTGTTAATTGATTTCTGGTGTTCATACAGCCCCCTTAACTTGCTGTGACCTTCTCACAGAGAGATACGCTCTAAATCCATGAGTGGGATTGACAGAAAGATAAGCTCTAACACCGTGCAGGATTGCAGGAACATTTCAAACAATATTTATAGTTGTCCTTGAGGAATACAGCTGTGATTATATCAGTCAGGATTTAATAATATTAGTGATTTTGCACAATCACAATCAACCAGGACTTTGCTAGTGAGTTGGAGAGGACTACATTGGAAAAAGCTGAATTCTCTGGAGTTTATTCATGTGAGTGATCCCAAAGATAGCCTTTTCCCTTCCTACAGTAGTGAACAAGAAGAGGGAGAAGCACACGTAAATTCCAGCTGTTAGGTTAGCTCAGATCTCATAGCTATATTGCTTGCTTGGATAAACCACAGTGAATATATGACCTATGTATAGTGAGGCTGAAATTAATGTTTAATGTTGAGCTTCTCACCATATGCGCCTTTAAACTGCTGAAGTTTCTCTTTTTAATGTAACTGCTTTTATGAAACAGAAAATTGATTAATGCTTGTGACTGTTGCAAATATAAGACTTGGAATCCAAACCACACCCTGACTCCCACATACATAGCTCTGGACACTTAATTCTCAGTAAAAATGCTTCCACAGATGTACATAAAGCACTGGAAAAACTTACTTTTTTTTTTTTTTTTTTTTTTAATCATTGGCATTTCAGTTTTAGCAATCACTTTCATCTCCATTCTTTTTTTCCATTTGTAATGTTCATTATTTTTTCAATTTATTCCTTAATTCTTTTCACTTTGTCCTTGCAGGCTATTTTTAACTGTACATATTTCAGGTTTTGTTTTAACTTGGGGAAATACAGTCTCTCAAAGCCCAGGTAATGTGATTTTCCTAAATATTGCCTATTCCTCTTCAAAACACGGATGTTCTGTTCTCCAGTTAAAGGTGTGCAAGTTGATTTATTAAATAAAACTTCATTAACCATGTTGGCTATCTGGGTGGAATTATGATCAACAGTAAAATGGGAACTAGCCTTCAAATTTTTCATGACGACTCCTTTTTGCAAGTGTCACAGAAACATTTCCAAAGTAGTGTTTTACTTTCTTCCTTAAAACTGACGCTGACAATCAGAAGCCAACATACACATTATTTTTAGCATCAAAAAGGGTTTGCCAACTTCTACTTAGTGTATATTTTAAAATTCCTGGCTGCTAAACGCCAGGCACTGTGTGAATGCTGGAATTCATGCAAACAGGAATTCCTTGTGCAGACAGCTGTAAAGCTGAGTGGCAGTGTTGCAGCACACCTTTTCTTAAGAGACACTGCCACGATTTAGTATCTGAAAGGCCAAGATGTGAAGCTCAGCAAACCTGCAGTTTTCCATGTATAAAACTGCTACATCTCTTGTATTATGTACAAATAGCAAGATATCATCGAATTTTTGGTTTCAGCTAGACAATCATCCTCTCACTCTCTGTTTATTGAAATGGGGCAGTGAATCCAACCTCATCACTTAACCTTTTTGGATGTACTTAATGTTATGTTAGGTTCATCAGTGCTGTTGATTGTATTCTTGGAGCTATATTGAAATTTTGACTTGCTTTGTCTTGAAATAATTAAACATATTAGAGCAATTAATATGTTTTGCAATAGATGTTTAACTCTTGTGGAGATTTAATCAGTAATTTATATAACCAAACACCATATGTGCATATGTAGTATGTATTGAAATACATAGGAAGACTAAAAATGTTAAATCCAGTTCAATTGATTTTAAACTTGTAGTTGAAATTTAATGAGACAGCTGAAAGACACTTTCTAGGAAATGAAAAATAGTGCCTGTTGTGGATAGAGAGCTCTTGTTTCTCCTCTTCTAAGCTGTAAGTTAGTTTATTTCTTTTGGTTCAGTGCTACTATGATTCAAAGTCTTTACTCTTGAGGTATCAGCTATTTAATACTGTCTAACTTTGGGCTATCAGGAAAGGGAAGAGCTATTTTACTCTCAGTTCTTTAGTGACAAGGACAATGGGCATGCGGTCTTCTTTGTAGTCTACAAATATAACACAGTGTATTCCAGGGCACCAAATTCTTTTAAAATATTTTCAGATTGCTGCAAATTATAATTTGTATTTACATTTCCCAAGATAACACTGATCCTGTTGCTATGATGGTTCCAGTTTGGCAGTCAGTAAGAAGATATTCATTCCCATGACAATTGAAAAGGTCAAAGATAAGTTACAAAAACTATTATTTCATTATCATGAATTACCTGTAATCCTTGTCAATATGAATCCAGATAGTAAACAGTTCTTCTGTTTGTATCTCTGAAGAAACATGCTTAGGAAGTTTATTCAATTAAATGTAGTCATTCCTTAGATATTTTTACAGTAGTCCTTGAGCACAGGAAGTCAATAAGACATTACCATACATGCTCAACTGAGGGTAAAAAACCATACCTCAAATCAGGGAGCTGTCATAAACTTTTATTAATGAGCATTCTTCGTTTCAAAAGCAATTGCTGAAGTAAGCACTACTTAGTAAGCAGTGCTGTTGACTGTTGCTTTGCCTTTCTTAGAAGTTATTTCACTTTCACAGTGATTGTGAAATTACTGTTATCATTTGTAAGATCCCCTTTCTAAATGTGTTTGAATTGCATCACCGTGTTAAATAAAAACGTAGTTTTAGTGCACTGCAGTGCAGTCTGACACATTTTGAGTCAGCAATTTGCTTGGTGGATGGAACTTTTTTTGGTGATCATTAACATCTGGCGCAGCATGAAGTTTCTGTAGAGTCTGGCCCAACAAGACCAGCATCTCCCAAGTTTTTTGTCAGGGCAGGGAAGGAGATCTGGAAGAGTGTTGTGTGCTGCAGCATATATTGCAAACCAGGAAGTACTTGTTTAAAAAAAAAATGATTTGGAAGACTGAAAATGTTGTTATTCTCCTGGTGGAGAAACCATTCAGGCTACTAAGGACAAAGTTCTACTGCTGTTCAAACTGATAGCAAAATCCTGAATTATTTTCATGGGATCAAATGCAACAGCAAATTGAGTTTCCTGGAGTTACTGAAAAGATCATATAAATGTAGCAAATATAAGCTATGATCAGTTGGGTTTTTTTTATTAGTAGCCAAGCACCTTGCACATGTTTTCATGTTTGTCTTTAAGACAAACCAGAGAATGCAAAATCTGGTATATAGCTTTATTACAGAATTTGTCACATCTGAATACAGAAATAAGGATTACAATAATTTGTATATGCATTTTCTTCCACTTCCCTATCCTCTTCCCTATCTGTGAGAGATATTAGTCATCAAATAAGTTTTTGAAGGCTGAGTTTACAAGATTGCTGTTTAAGCACTTATTAAGTTTCAAAGAAGTAGTAGGCCAAAGTTGTTACTATTTAGTTTTTAGAACTGAAGGTAACTGACAGCTCTATGCAAACAGCCAGAGGTAGAACTTTTATTTATTATATAAAAGCATGTGTTGAAGGCAGAGCCAGAGCATCATGTATGCCTCTATCTTAGTGTACCATCTTGGAAGATTTAAGGGCTGTGATTAAGAAATCAATCTTTTAGATTAGGCAAAAGATGAAGAGTCTGTCATAAAACATCTCAGTAGCAAGAGCCAGAATTAGGACGGCTAATTAGTCAAACAGCCATTTGACTAGTAACCAAAAGCTATTATTTATTTAGAAATACATTTTAAATACCCACCTGGGAGGAAATTCTGCCCCATTAATACTCCCATGACTTCTTCAGTCCCCAAGATTTCTGGAATGAAGAGGAAAGAGGTCAAGTGAATTTTTAAAGTTAGGCTGAGAAGATCACATACAGATACCCAAAGCAGTACGTACATATGGATTTAGCTTTGAGGAAGGCCTGAGAAGGTAAGCAGACAGTGCAATAGTCTTTAATTTGGGGAAAAAAGATCCTTTTAATTAAATTGTAGTTCTGAGGTCTTATGCTACACAGCTGAAGGAGCAGGATAACGCAACTGTTCTTTCTAAACAATTTGACACCAACAGCCAAATTTTCAAGGAGCAGCCTTTATCTGACCGGGGTATACAAATTCCATATGAATATAGTTAGCAAGTTCAGAAACAGCATCACCATCACTTCCTCAGAGTGCAGAAGTGACAGTCCACACGTGGCAAGCAGAAAGCATGCCACAAGCTAAGCAGCTGTGGCTGCTGTTCTTGCAGAATGTACTTTCTTTCCTGGTTAAATGCACCGCCAGTATGTAAAGGAAGCACTAAAGAACCAGTCAGCATCATTTTTTTGATGTACCCACATGCAATATTGCAGCCATAAAAGAAGACCCTGAGTGAACCTCCTCAACAGTCTCTCCCCTAACAAGATTATTTTTGCCTGGTCTTCATCTACATAAATGCCTAAGTCATCACTGGAGAAGAAAGATGGACCACGTCCTCCGTTGATTAGGTATCTGACTTAAGGTAGTCCACTGAGTCTTCTTACCCTTCAAAGTGCACAAGAAGTGAGCTCAGACCAACATTTTGCTCCATAAAAAGCTTAGTGCCCTGTCATATGTGCCCTCCCCTGGCTGCTGGTATCATACATTAAACAGCCAGAAGGAAATCTTGCCCTAGGACAATATAAAAGCTTACTTACCGCACGGCAAATCTTTTGAGAAGCAACTATCCTGGGCATTTTTTTTAATGTATACACATTTTTTCTTCTGTTCTCTTTCACTGATGCTTTTTCATCTTAGAGAAACAGTGTGAAAATGGAAGAGTTTGGCATGGTGATATTTAAAACAGAGTGAAAGCAGCCATTTGTCTGGGTGTCAGTTTTAGTCCACTGTATCGTTAACCCACATTTTGTGGTACTGACCATAGGTATTAGATACAACTGTGTAATAAGCGAAATAGAAATTGGCAGGGGAGGGAGGCAAATAAATAAGAGAAAAATAGTGTCAGGTAAAGTGACAGTTGTAGTAGAGGAAGAGACTGGGGCACAGAAAGAAAACTGAGAAAAATAAAAGCAGAAGTAGTGTATCTTTGTACTTGTACATGGAGTAGTTCATCCATCCCACAAGTACTCAACAACAGAGAAGATGAAATGGTTTCAGTCTGCTCTTTCATAACTCCACCACTTGGCAGGTATTATTATGATGTTTGAATTAGCATGACAAAGAAAAACCAAACCAAAACATAACATTTATTTTTCAGTATCCAGGCCTTTCATGGGACAGATGCAGTAGCTAGACATGCAAATGAATTGAGGAAATTAAAATGATCTAGAAAGGCCGGAATGATTACTGCCAACAATCTGATTAAAGGCTTGAAACCACTCATCTTGTATATGTAAACTTGTATGTTGACTCAGTATGAGACATGTCTGCAGTTAAAAGCTAAACAGTGATATAATTAACCAGAGTCTGAATGATACTGATGCTATGTGCCCAGTGTGAATTTCATTCCAGCTGCAGTGGGGGAACTGCCATAGGATCCATACCCAGACCTTGCAAGCAGAGAAGAGTACTCTGTAAAATCTGGACAATGTTCAAATAAAGTTTTAAAATACAGAAAGTCATTCAAAAGCAAATCTGTTTCTCTGCTAAACAATTTGAAGGATGACAAAAGGGCTTTCCCATACTTTTGTGTCCTACTTTTTTCGGATGCACAAATGTTTGATACTTAGTGGCTCCTGGTCATAATGGCATGCATGTGCAGCCATGAGCCTTGTTTTCAGATGTGTCACAGAGTACCATTTTAAACTATTGTGTGAACTTTCAGATTCTCTGAAAGATAACGAATACAAGCCAAACCAAAAGATTTTGAAATTGTTTCTCCAGTGAAACAAAGGGCAGATTTTCATATTTGATATGCACGTGGCATTTCCACTGGAGTAAAGGGAAGTTATCTATTTACATCACGGGAAAGAACCTTTAAATTTTTTTCCCCCTTTGCTCACCAATACCAATAACATGATTTCATCTCAAACTGATGCCCTTTTAGGCAGCCACGAGTTGGGATAAGCATGTAATCTCAAGTTCACCATTTGTAGAAGCATGTGAAGGGGGTTGAAATAAGCTAGAATTATGATAATATTAATAATATGGCTTGTAAGTCACAGTATTTTGGTATCCAAGGGAACAACTCCAGGCTATAACTTGTGTCTGATTTTCTTTCCCTTTCCTTCTTGTGAGGTCTTAAACTACACAGAAGATGACTGTGAAGATTATATGTTTAAGTGAGGTGGCCATTGCACCCTTTTTCGCAGGCGTGCACCAAAGTACCTACAAAGCAGTCTAGCCCATCAGAAGAAAATTACCTGCTTCAGAGAAACAGAAAAATAAAGACAGCATTAAGAAACTCAGAGCTTGTGCTTCCTTCCTTCCTTCCTTCCTTCCTGCCTGCCTGCCTGCCTGCCTGCCAGCTTTGCTGGCAGAGCGAAGTTTGGGCAGAGAGGAGAGCATAATTGTCCCATCACAGTTTCATAGCTGTGAAATGAGAAGAAGAGAAATCCACTGTTATTCTTAGTATTAGCATAGTTTATTGTCCTCTGCGAAAGAATGAACTGTTATCTCTGTCATCACATACAACTTGTCAGCAGAGGCTGTGCTTCTAGTTGAGTGACATTATTTTAGCTAATCTGCTTGTAGTCAATATTTCTTGGATAGCCTGCTTACAGGAAGACAGAAGATACTTCTTTTGAGGCCACCAAGCTCAGCTCTGTTCCATAAGGTGTGAATGTCTTGGCTTCTAAACATGCTCCTTTAAAGTCAGATTCAGCCCTGAATTGGCCCTTGAACAACCCCTGGGTTACGAAGGCATGGTGCTGCAGTTGTGCCTGATGCAAAGTCCCCTGGACAGGGCAATCACAACATGGGTAATTACAGGTGCCATGGCATTAGATACTCCCTAGTGCTGTGCATCATCCTGGTGCTCTGAGGAGTTCCAGCACAGCTTCCTCTCCTCTCACCTCCTGGCCATCTCCCGTCTGCCTTGTCACTGCTTTGGGGCAGCTCCCCCTTAGCACTCTGAGCCCCCTTCTGATACTGGGAGTGGATTTTCTGGTTCTGCAGCAGCTGCAGATGTTTAGAAGAGCAAAGGATGGAAATTTTTAGGGCAGCAGTTTATTCCATTTTGCTGTACTTGGGGGCCTCGTGTGACTGATTCCTTATTTTCCACATGTTCCTAATAGAAGAATAGGAACTGTACGGTAAATTACAGGAATAAACAGCACAGAAGGGTTCTGTGTGGTGTCTCTGAAGGTCCGTGAGCAGAACAGCAGGTCTAACGAGGCAGCCTGGCACGGCACTGAGCCCACGTTGGCACTGCCTCTGGAGACAGAAGGCTTTCATGGCTAAAAAGGTAAGCAGAAGTCTGTGTCTGCAGGAAACGCAGAGCATATGTTTGTACCTTCCTCTTGACCGTTATGGGGGGATCTGTGCAATGCCAGCAAAGCATGCTGCTCAAACAGTGCTGCCACATTGCCAGCAGTCCTGAGGTCACAGGGAGCCTCAGCAGCATGATGGAAACAGGTGGGGCATGTCAGCATTTACCAAAGGATAACCAATATGCCAGGCAATCACAAACCTCCAGTTAATAACCCCCTTCAAGAATGGCACGCACAACTTACCCTCTCTCCAGCCAGGAAGTGTTTTGCCATTACACTGCATTGTCTATAGTGTCACTCTGTAATTAAGGATTTACTGCAGTCATCGCAGAGTGAATCTGTCTGGCCTCTCTAGTGGGAGATCTGACGAGGCTGGAATCATACCTCTGCCTGGCCTTGTGAAGAACTAACCATGTTCTTCATCCATACACACAGGATATTGCTTTCTGTGTGCACTTTAGGAATATTTCACAGATCGGGTGTATTGTTTAAAATGTCACATTTTGTCATTTATTCAACTTAAACATTGGATGTTTTCTCTGTTGAGACTCCATTATCATCTCAAGTTAGCTGTTGCTTTCCTCATGTGCCATAGGAAACACAATCAGACAAGACATAATGTATCACTATAGGACGTCACAACCAAAGCTGTAACCAAAGCATTGGAAAATCATGTGGATTCTGCTAACAAATGGCCTCTAAAAAATTCCACACTTACAATACAGTTAGAAGGCTCGCCATATTCCCTGTTACTTTTTAATAACTATTCACTGCTGAAAATAATTCTGAGGCATAATAAGCATGCAGGTCTGAGGAGAAACAGCTGGATGCCTATTAGGAGTGAATTTGTTTCAGTGTTATAGGTTGCGTTCCACAGGCTTTAACCTCCTCCATTAAAGCCAGCAGGGTATTCTTTCACTTCTGCAAGTGCAGGACTTAGTCCCCTGTGACTCTTTTTTCCTGTTTTCTAATTACTAAGCTACCTCCTGCATTGAGCAAAGCAGTGCAGTTACGCCATTAACCTGCCCAAATAAGCTGTGGGGACAGCTTACCCAGAAACTGCTCAGCAAGAAACTGTCAAATTGCTGTTGCTTTCTATTACGCTGAAAATAACACCTTGGGTACTGTTATCTGCACCACCTGTGCCACGGTGGCTGCACACTGATGTCTTTACAGGAGTGTGGCATGATTGCTGTGATTTGGTTGCTGCAAAGACACTTTACAGGAAGCATGGCAGAGCAGGGCACGTAGCAGTTTGCAGCATGTTACTAACTTCTCTGACATCGAACAGCACTGCTGCTGCTATTACTGTCAGCAGAGCCATCTCCAGCAAGGAAAGCACACTGAGTGGTTAGCAGAATGCTGCCTGAAGAACCTCCAGTCTGAAGTACACAAGCAAATAGAGCAGAAACCAAGAAGGCATCTGCTCACAGGTGGAGTGCTTCCCACGACAGATGGGCTCCCAGGACAGTGTCAGGGCACAAAAGGAAGTTGGAATAAGCTTTTTTTTTTTTTCCACATTTTTGTTGGCATATACAGTGTTCTTCTGAACAGAATTAGAATACAAATCAGGTCTGGGTAGTTCTTACTGTTTTTTTGTAAACTTGCGGGTGCGGAAAAAGATGGATAAAATACATAAGCAGATGTATGACGGCAAGTTGCCAAGTCCCAGTGAGTTCTCATGTGAATGTGATTAAATTTCAGCAGCAGCTCTGGCTCCCACATTAGCCAGTTTATTTAGCTGCCTCCCAGATAGATCCCAAATTCCAAAATAGAGGGGAAAAATACATTTCACTTTCATTTCAGAACTAACAATCCCCAAACTGTTTGGGCTTCCTGTAGATTTGATTCCTTAACAGTCACTCAAGGAGGTTACAGGGTGCTAATCACGGAAGGATCAGACAAGGCTGTTATTTCCTGCTTCCCTCCTTCCAGTCAGACAAATGGTGAAACTTTCATAGAGTTGTGAAAATGATGCATCATTGTAACAAGAAAAACCTATTTGAGAGGAAAGGAGTGTGGGGGATTCACAGCTCAAGGCAGTATTTAGTTTTGCACTGGGTTGCACTGGGTGTCCAGAAGTATCCAAAGAGTGCTGAAGATGACCTGGGGCAGCTGGATGTCTGGATGCAATGCGGCTGTGGCTGTGGCGTGGATGGTTTGGAAGGAACGGCCTGTGCCCTTTCTTCTCTGGGCATTGTGGCAATCTCAGAATAGTCCATCTGCTGCCTGTGTACCCTTCTGCTCCCTCACAGCTTGAGATCTATGAGTACAGAACGTGATGCATTGATCTATTGAAATGCCACAAAGAATAACTGCACTTTATAACTTCAAGTCCAATACCTGCATAATAAATTGCTTTTGTCGTTATGCTTACTACCCTGCGGAGAGAAGGGATTTCCTGGGAAACAATTATCTGCTTAGCATGATGTTGTTTCCATATTTAACCCGTAGTTTATATCTGGAGAGTGGAGGACTTGGAGGAGGCATGGGAGAAAGGGAATTCTTTTTTTTCTAATTTGTTTGTGGTGAATGGTGCACTGTGTTTTTCAAGAAGTCAGCTGTTCATCGCAAACAAATGTCTTTCCCTACAGAAAAGATATGAGTGAAGAATTCAGATGTTTTCTGAAAAACAATCTTTGAGTAACACTTTGCAATGCTGTTGAGTTTCACAGAAGCAGCAGCCAGTACTGACCAGTTAAACAAGGACTAAAACTGTGTACATGGAGGTGAATATGAAGTTTTTCCTCATTTCCTACTGAGACTTTATCTCATAACTTATCACGCAAACCAAATCAAAAATGGAATTTAACTGACGTCACTTCATGCTAGAATATTAATGGACCCAGAAAATATCCTCTTAAGGAACTTGCTGATCTTAATAACTTCTATGATATCTTATCTATGAAAGAATTTTATGCTTGCTTACATCATAATGTGAGTAAGCAAAATAAGGAAAAGTCAAGAAATACTCTAGATCATAAACTCCAGTTCTGATTTTGCCAAATGAAAACTATATATTTGAAGTGAGGAAACTGAGTCACATTCACTAAGCGTATTTCTACATGAAAAAGTGCTCGTGCTCTTTATTATTTCCAATCAACTCCCTTGTTTGGCACTATTTTTGATACATTCATGTGCTTAAGTAATCAGCCTTTCTGGTGTGAAATCTTTACGCTACTCTTTTTTACAATTGTCATGAGAATAACATGAGACTTCATTGTTATTAAACCTCTTCTGTTCAACAGTATCTAACTGCTTATTCCTGTGTGCAATTTCCAATGACAAATTCTTTGGTGATTTACTAACACTTTCCACTTTATAGAGCACAAAACACAGGAGACCTCATATCACCCTCAAAACCTATACCTGATGATATCTGCCTCATTCCTCTGCTTCAGAAAAGCACTGCATCTTCATGGGTCAGGCAGTTCAGAACCAGGAAAAATAACATGCTTAGTTTAAGATTCAATTCCATACTCTTTAGCCTAATAGTCAAATTCGTACTGACATGCTATTATTTCTCTTTGTTTTTCATTTTTAATTTTATTTTCAGTCATGCCACTACACTTATTTTAGCTTAGAAGCAAATGCACCAACAGGGCCTGAGAAAAGTCCTTTCTGCCTTTCCAGGCTGGGTGGGAAGAACAGTCTCATGAGAAAACTGAGACCTATTTTGGTCTTGTAAGAAAAAGCATTTAAAGAGATTAGGAGAAGACTCAAAAATCTCCCTCCTCTGCCCTCTCTTGTCTTTCCTTATCTCAACCATGAAGGTTTTTTTCCATCATAATTTCTCTCTCTATTTTTCTGAAGAGGAGATTTGAGTGAGCAATGTAGTATTTCAGCTAGTCAACAATGCAAAATCCCCACAGGTTTTCACAGGACCCCCTTATCCACTTTCTACCTGGTAGTTTCACAGCTGGGTGACCTCTAGCATTGTACTGTGGCTGCTCCTCCCCAGGAAAAGGACTTTGCACTTCTCCTTGTTTAACTTCTTGAGGTTGCTGTCAGCCCATTTTCTAGCTTGTCCAGGTCCCTCTGGTATATCACAACCCTCTGGCATATCAGCCACTCCTCCCAGTTTTATGTGACCTTCAAACTTGCGTCATCCAGGCTTAATGTTAATGCAGACGTTAAACAGAGCTGTATCTGGTAATGACCCCTGGGGTTCACTGCTAGTTACTGGCATCCAGCTAGACTTCATTCTTCTGATCACCACCCCCTGGCTCTGGTAATTCAGTCAATTTTTGATTCACCTCACTGTCTGCTCGTCCTTGCATACATCAACAGCTTACCTATGAGTATCATGTGAGGGACTGTGTCAAACACTCTACTGACCTGAGGTTGGAGGAACTGGGCTTGTTTAGTTTGAAGAAGGCTCCAGGGAGACCTCATTATGGCCTTCCAGTGCTTGAAGGGAGCTTATAAACAAGAGGGGGAATGGCTGTTTACGAGGGTGGATTGTGACAGGACAAGGGGGAATAGTTTTAAACAGGGGAGGTTTAGTTTAGATAGTAGGGGGAAGTTTTTCACACAGAGGGTAGTGATAACTAGAACAGATTGCCCAAAGAGGTTGTGGATGCTCCATCCCTGGAGGCATTCAAGGCCAGGCTGGGTTTGGCTCTGGGCAGCCACAGCATGGGGGTTGAAAATAGATGATCATTGTGGTCCTTTTCAATCCAGGCCATTCTATGATTCTATGATTCTGTGATTCTATGATTCTAAGATTCCATGATTCTATGGTTGAAGTCCAGGTAGACAATATCCACTGATTTCCTCTCCTTTGTCAGGCCAGTCATTTCATTGTTGAAGTTCATCAAGTTGTTCAAGAATGACTTCCCTTTGGTGAATCCATGATGACTATTCCTGTTGCCTTTCTTGTCTTTAATGTGCCTGGAAATGGTTACCAGGACTAGCTGCTCCATCACCTTTCCAAGGGTCAAAATGAGACCGACAGACTTGTAGTTCCCTCCGTTTTCTTCCTTGTCTTTCTTGAAGACAGCAGTTACGTTTGTGTTTTCTTCAATTCCTTGGGCACTTCTCCCAGTCACCATTGTTGATCGAAACTATTGAGAGTGGCCTTGCAATGATGTTTGAGAGCTCTCTCATCCCTCATGGGAGTATCCCATCAGGATTCATGGACTTAGGTTCACTTTGCTCAAACATTTCCTGATCCTATCCTCTTCTACTGTCTTCCCCCAGTCTCTGATCTCTAGGATCTGAGATACCTGAAGACCAAAGAAGACACTGAAAGTCCTAGCCTTTTCCCCATCCTTTGTAGTCATGTCCCCCATCTTGTTTAGCAATAGGTTTGCATTTTCCCAAGTTGTTTTATTGTCTTTGACATCCCTGGACAGATTCAATTACATCTGGATTTAGCTTTCCTAATTTCACCCCTGGATGCTTGGAAAATGTTTATGCATGCCTTTGAGGTTACATATTCTTGCTTCTACCCTCTGCATGCCTCCTGCTTGTGTCTGAGTTTGGCCAGGAGCTCCTTGTTCATCCATGTAGGCCTGCTGGCATCTTTGCCTAATGCATTATTTGTTGGGATGGACTGTGTTGAGCTTGAAGGAAGTGATCCTTGAATCCTGCTTTTTTGGGCCCTTCTTCCCTCCAGGACCCCATCCCACAGGACTTTTCAAAGTAGATCTTTGAAGAGGTCAAAGTCCCCACTCCTCATTCCTGTTGTTCTGAGCTTGCTTTTTATTGTCTTCCCTGCCCACATGATTTTGAATTCCACCATCTCATGGATACTGAAGCCAAGGCTGCCTTTGTCCATCCAAGATCCAACAAGCTCCTTCTTGTAGGTAAGCAAGAAATGAGCAGAGCACTTCTCCTCATTGGCTGAACTAACTTCAGCTGAACTGTATTCAAATTCAGCCTTCAAACACCAACACTGCAAACATGTGCTGAAGAACAAAAGTAAGTTTAATTTCAAAATGTGTTCATAGAGATGATTGTCATTGTTGAGGCAAATCAAAGCAGGTGATGGGAAAAGAAATATCTAACATGGTGTTCCTCCCCATGCAGAGGTACAGACCAGCCAAATTTCCTTAAGCATAGGACCCTGGGCAACATGACCTAGGGTTGGCAACCCTGTCTGTGATGGGGGGGCTGGAATTAAATGATCTTGAAGGTCCCTTCCACCCTGAAATGTCCTATGATTCTATGACACCACTGTTGACTGGTATAAAAAAGTTTGTATTTTACAGTACTGCTAACTTTGCCAGGCTTAAAATGTGCTAGCTGTGTAGGTGCTGAGCGAGGCTTCCAAAAGGCCGTATCTACAGGGGACAAACTTTTTAGAAGTGTGATGTTTGCACTGTTGGCATTAGGAATTTGTATTACCTATTTTTTTCCAGTGGTTATTAGTTCTAAAACAAATTCCCTGCTGAGCCAAGAAATACGTTTGCACAGAGGTGTTTACAGACAAGGCTTCTACCCTGCACTCCAGCCTACTCCCATCCGCTGCAAATCATACATTCATCCATAAGTCTGCATCTGTCAAAAATGGTCTGTTATAAGGATTGCATTCCTTGAACTCAGGAGGAAAAAGGCTTTTGTGCTTGTAACTGTGTATGATGTGTGTTTGTTTCTAAATAATAATAATTATATGTAAAAAAAAAAAAAACAAAAAAACCCAAACAGCTAACTTAAGTGAAGACAGGAGTTGAGAAATTTTAATATTACATAAGAAAATCAGAGTAGATTGAAACAATATGTTAACTTTCCATTAGCTCTAAATGTGTCTCAGACAACAAAAACTGAATCAGATCAAAGGACAACTTATTCTTGCTAGTAAAAGATAAATGTAAAGTATAAGTAAAATTAATTGTATTTCCAGTATTACTTTATTTAACAAATGTTATGTAATCTGAGGCAAAGGATGTCTTCAAGATGACATGTGAAGTATGAAGCAGCCTTAAACTATGGTTGATTTCATTGAGCAAAGACAAAAAATGCAATTGTCTAGGAGCCTTAATAAAAATTTAGGGCCACAGGAAAAACAATATTGGATCCGATCATGTTTCAACTATGACAAAGAAATACTTCAGATATCTCAAGTGGATGTACTGGAATGGATATTTTTGGAATAGCCTATTATAGATCACCTTATCCAGCACTTGATTTGTGCCCCAAAGCAGTGAGAATTCTTTTGCTATGCTTTTTATATTAATTAATATGTAGCAGTGGATGACCACCGTATTCATATAAATGCATAAAATGCATTGAATCTGTGGCACGTTCTG
The DNA here is from genome assembly GCF_019232065.1 of Centrocercus urophasianus. Lineage (NCBI taxonomy): Eukaryota > Metazoa > Chordata > Aves > Galliformes > Phasianidae > Centrocercus > Centrocercus urophasianus. The sequence continues at coordinate 6,812,764 of NW_024884833.1, read as the reverse complement.
GACAGTCATTGCAATCAAATCACGAAATGTACAAGACGAAGTAAATACATTACCAGGCAGGCACACATATCTCAGTATTTGAAATTTCAGAATAGAAATAGAGCTACTTTCAGTTACTTACCCAAAGTTCAGTACTTTACTTTAGTTATATGCCTGATTTGTCCTTTGATAGTCTTTTTGACTCCTCGTGTTTTCCACCTTGCCTGAAAAGTGTGGACTTTCCAAACCTTGTGATGTTTTGTCAGGAAGACTGTAGCATATCTCTTAGTCCTGCTACATCCAGATAGAGAAGAGGTGTCTGTTAACAGCATTCCATGTGAGAGAACATTACTGATGCTAATGAGAAGTAGGGCACTACTGGTGCATTCTGCATGCTTCTGACTGTGGTCATTAAGCTTTGGATTACTTTGATGTACAAGTGCTGTGTAATGTCCATGCCACATGTGTGGTATTTATTTTGAATCAATCATTTGGTAGAAAACATTACAATTTTGCCAGGTAACCTATTTTTTTTTTTTTTTTTTTAGTTAATTGTTTTCTTGCAGTATAGCAATTATTGCATGAAGTGGAGTAAAACAGGCTTCCTTCTGTTTCCCCTAAATTGATACTGCTAAGCATGTGGCTCTGCTCCCTTTTCTCAATATGGGTGCAGGAAGTAGAGGCACAGCCCTAACGATTCTAGAGCAAATTACTGTTTCCAGCCCGTAAGGCATGCTGAGATACCTGGATGAAGGAAAAAACAAACAAACAAACAAACAAAACAAAAAAAACAACACAGAAAACTGTAAGGCATAACAAACAAACCAAACAATCAAAAAATCTTATTTCAAAACTATTTTTGAGAGGAATGTACTTATCAAATCTAACAACCCTCACCCCCCTGAAAAAAAAACCAACAGCAAAACAACAAGACCATGTAGTGTGGGTAAAGACTTTATTCCCTCTACAAAGAGAAACAGTCTCAAATGCTTACTGATGCCCTTGAACTGAAGACAACATATCTGGCTGAGAAGGAAACAAACCATGGAAAGCCTTTACAAACAATCACATGGAAAAATTCATACTCTTAAAGTTGCACAGCTAACATAAATGAGTTCATCCATTTTAGTTTTAAACGGAGTAGCTGTGTGTGTGAATGTTCATCAAAAGGAGAAAAAAGCACAGAGATGTGTCTTTTTGCATGCTTTGCTGTGTTAATATAAAGTGCCCTTTAGATGGTGCTCTCACAGTGTGAGCTGGGTGCTGCAGCTGTGGCTTTCCAGGTGGGAATGCTGTATTGATAGTGCTGCACAGTAAGATGGAAGAGCTTCCTTCCACACATACAATCAAATAATCATTTTCATCTTCCTCCTCAAAGTGCTGAAGGCACTTGCCAGTCTTTTTCGAGTATCAATGTCCACTAACTGATGTATTTCTGTTGCAAGACTGACTTCTATCCCCCATCCTGTGTTGCTAACGAATAGGGGAATAAGAAAGTCTGGAGACAAGGAAGAAAAAAACCCTTTGTACAGTGTGGTGCTGTGCGTGACCCATCACGATGTTCCTGTTTGAGTTCTGGGAAGCTGCCTTTTCTGTTTGCTGTATGGAGGGAGAGCAGAGGTAAGAAATATGAGGGTAGCCATTTATCTTTCATTCTATACATTCTGTTTCTAAACTGTCAGTATTTTGTGTGTCTATGTGTGTGAAAAAATAGCTTGTTCTGTTCTCATAGTTTACTGGCTTACTCACTTTTTGCCCTCCCACATTTTTAGCATAGAAATTAAGACGAGATTTGAATGCAAGTGTACAGCTTTTCTTGAAGCATTCTCAGTACTTCCTCATGCTGTTCTATCGCAGAAGCAGGAAGTGTATGTACAAAGGGTGTAAGAGTACAAACATAGTTCTCATAACACATCTTGATTTATGAGAACAATAGCATTTCTCAAGACTGCAACCGTGTTGCATGTACACAATGCTTTCTCTTTCTGCTAATTAGAATCATAGAATTCTTTCACAGTTAAATACTAACGAAAGAAAGAGGGTGAACAGTTTATTCACCAGCTGACTGCATTTTCCTCTCACAAGAATCTGCAAAAGATAAGTGTTAGTATAGTCAAAATTCAAGCTGATGATTCAAGCTAAAAATTGACTGCCTGCAATTGTTAGGGAAAGAGCAACTCCCTGGCACAGAATGAAGCCTCAAGTTATGGTTTGCCAGCATATCTCTGCAGGCCAGTTGGTATCAGAAGCACTCACTGTCTTATGGGTATCTAGAGGATGTCTGGTTCTCCTGCTGGGACAGGGCTTCATTATGCCAACATGTGGAAACAGCACTAAGGTATGTTCAGCTCCACCTTGTCACACAGACAGGGCTGTCAGTAGCCCCCTTCCCCATCCTTCAGGGCCAGGCTATGCCTTGCTGGCCAGCTGGTGCCACCTGAGGATGTCACATCCCCTCTCCCAAGGTGGAGTGACTGTCCATCAGGCCAGGCTGCGCACATGCTGTGTGGGTTACGATGAACACAACAAACAAAACAAAATGCTGATTTTGACTAGACTTTGTGCTGTCCATCCAGCTCCAGGTTCTCAAAAGAAACCTGACTGTTCAAAAGTATCTTCCAGAACTCTCTGCAGACTCAAAGCTGAGAAGCCAACTGCTTTGCCCCCTTCTGTGTAATTTTCAAGTCTGCCAAATTGCCTCCAGGCTCTGGTCACCTCTTTTTGTCACACAAGGTTCTTCTTTTCATAATCCAAAATCTTCACAATCTCTCCCTTCCTTCTTTCCTCCTTTTTTCCTAATTCTTTCCTTCCTTTCCACTCCTCCCCTCTCCTTCCCTTCCCTTCTCTCTCCTTCCCTCCCCTGCCCTCCCCTCCATTTGGCCAGTTTAACTCAGCTATCCTAATTTTGTTTCCCCCCAGCTCCTTAGGCTTCCTGTGCCTTCCAGCTCCTTGTGTCCCCCCATTGGGAAGACAGTAGGAAAAGCTGAGTGTCCTTGGCTCTCCAAAGCATTGCTTAGCAGCAACTAGAAACATCAATGTGTTATCAACATTGTTCCTTTCCTAAAGCCAACATAATCATCTTCTGTACGGGAAGAGTCTGGGAGCCAGACCTTGTCCCTGATCCTTTCTTACGTAAGTATAGGGGAAGCAGGCCTATACTTACGTAATCAAAGAAACAATAATCACAATCATAATCATAATAAAACGAACAAAATCATGACCATTCAATTTCTTCTTTCACACCCAGACTAACAGGCGTGTAATACTCATATCTTTCAAAACCATCAACTCAAAACCATCAAACATGTTGCAGGGTCTTTTGGCTGCCAGTCAGTATATCAAATTAAGCCAGTACTTCACCACACCCATGACAAAACCCCTGACCACATATGGCTCTACTGAGTTCACCAGTGAGAACCCTGGAAAGGTATTGGGAGCTGTCAGAGAACAGAGCCATGCTGGAGGGCCACTGAGTTACGCTTATTTTTATTTTCTAGCATTCAGAAATTAAATCCTGCTATGAACACCAGTTTTTAATGTGGTTGATGACCACGGGAAATGTATGTGCAGTTAAACTCGTTCATGAGCTGTCCTATGCCAAGCAGCATAAAACTGCTTGTTAAATCAGCCCAATAGCACCTTCAGCAGCAGTGATGTCCAAGGAAGGATGCTGCTCACCAAGAACGCTTCTTAGCAACTCACTGATGGGCTTGCTACCCAAAAAGAATTTGAATTGTCACTCCAAAAGCTTGAGTTGCCTATCTTTTCAAAATAGGCTACATAACTCTGCAAGCCCTTATTGGGAAAGTAATTAAGACTTCTAGGATGTGATGTAACATCAACCAAAGAAATTCTTGTTTCAAGGTCTGAAAATACAAATAGCCTGGTGTACCAAGATATCACTCTGACTCACAGATTTGAGTGCATTGGGAAGAACGTGGATTTGAAATAAAGTTCATGGCAGCATTCACAAAGATTAGAAGTTTATTTGGAATACAAATATAAGCCTGTTTTTAAACAGTCTAAAAGCATTGGTGGGCCATGACCTCAGGGACAGAGATAACATCTTTTATTATACCAGAGCGAAACAGAGACTGAGAAAATTGTCCAGGATTTAAGTACGTGTCTACAAACTAATTGCCTGTTTAAGAAGATGCACCTTATATATGTGAAGTGAAAGAAGCTTAATCTGCAGTAAAGAAGAAATGAAAAGGAATTTGCGCTCTCAGAGAAAGAGAAGAAATATTTTCTGGCATGTTTAAATTACTAATAAAGGCAGATCTTGAAATGTTATTATTTTTCATTCCCTGGTTTGTGGTTGGAAGTTCCACCTCTGCCTAGTTACCTAATTTTCTCATTGTTTTATACTTCTCTTGACCAAACATTATAGGAGTCTTAAAAGTAGCACTGAGCAAAGTGTGGAGGAAGCAGCTTGTGTTATAGAACTAGCTTATGAAAATAAATTCACAAGAGTGTAGCTGGCGGCTTCACAAGAGCTACGGGGACATGACTGAATCCTTTACAGACAACTGACATGAAAGATACTATGAATCTTTGGAAGAAATAACAGAAAGGATCAGGTGATGGGGAAAACGGAAGCTCAATTAACTGAAACTCAATTCTGAAAGGATAGTTTTGGAAAAACGCATGTCCTACCTTGTGAGTAGGGTTCTCCTAGGTGGGAGCAGAATAGAATAGAATGGAACTGTTTCACTTGGAAAACACCTGTATAGACCATCACACTCAGCTGTCAGACTACTTCAGGGCTGACCTAAAGTTAAAACATACCATTAAGAATATTATCCAAAGTCCCAAACACAGACAAGCACAAGATGTCAACCTTGAAAGTGTTTCCAGTGTCTACTCTCTCAGTACAGGGCTTTTTCTAAAGTCCATTATGTACCTCACCTGATGCCATTCTCATATGTCTTGTCACCAGATACTAAGGAGAAAAGATAAGCACTTCCCTCACCTTTTTTCCACCTCATGAAGCTATAGAGATCAATGAGGTTGCCCCTCAACCTTCTTTTCTCCAGGCTTAGAAAACACAGAGGCATTGGCCTCTCCTAATAGAACATGCTTTCCATTACTGTTAATGGCTTTGTCATCCTTCTTTGGATGTATTCAAGGACTTTAACTTCCTTTTTATATTGTGGACCTCAGAACTGCACACAGTATTCCAGATAAGCCTGTACCATTGCTAAATACAGTAGGATAATCAACTCTTTTGACTGGCTGATTATTCTGTGTTAATGAGCCCCAAAATGTGGTTTGCCTCATTTGGGTGGGAAAGGAATAGAGCGAGGCTATCTTCAGTGGTGCTCAGTAATAGGACAAGAGGGAAGAGGCACAAACTGAAACACAAGAGGTTCCATGTGAACACCACAAGCACTTCTGTGCTGTACAGCTCACAGAGCACTGGCACACCCTGAGAGGCTGTGGAGTCTCCTCATTGGAGATCTCCAAAAGCTTCCTGGACATGGCCCTGGGTGGCCTGCTTTGGGTGACTTTTTCTGAGCAGGGTCATTGGATCAGACGACCACCAGAGGTCCTTTCCAACATCAACCATTCTGTGGTTTTGTATTTCTGTGATTATGTGATCACCAATGTATTTCCACAGCTTCCTCTTGTGAAACCTTGCAGCTTGTTTACTCAGCATCCCTTACATGTGCTGTGCACATGAGATCAGCACACATCTCAGTTACTGTGACTGAAAAGATCACCTGCTGTTTAATTTCCTGCTTAGGAAAAAAAAAAAGTTATTGTCACCAACTATATGTAATCAGAGTTTTCCCTAGCAATATGGTATTTCAAATGAATTAGGAATTTAAATGTCTTTAGATGTTATAGAACCTGGGCTCCTTTTGGCATCATGATCCATCTGTTCCCATGGACTGTGTGATATAAGACCCACTGTCCTAGTGCAACACTTGTTCCAAGGAAGAAACAAGAGAAGTCACCTCACCAATAACCTTGTAGACCAGGAGGACTGCACTCCTGCAGCAGAAGTCTCAGCACTGCTGCATTGTGCCTTCTGAGGGGCACGAAGGTTTATATCTGACATGAAAAGCCTGAAGCATCTGAAAGCAGATGAAGAGAGAGAGGCTTTGCTGAACTGTATTTTACAAGCTGACTAAGTGGGAGAAGTGAGTTTTGAGTTTGCTGCATCCAAGAAGACTGTGACAATTCTCAGGGCTATATTTGCTGTGGATGCAACAGTAAAAGTGTTTCCTGGCCACAAGCTGTGTTTAAAATGGTAGTAGCATTATCAGTTTAAATTCTTTGCAATTGAATACACAAGTGTTTAAGTACACAAGTAACGCTTGGCTGTAGGGCAAATCAGAGTCCAAATGCTTCTTCTGCCTTTCTCCCTATAAGTTTTATTCTGTGTATTGATATGATCGGTGCATTCTTATTGAGTTTAGCCAAAATTCATTGCTTTCCAATAGTAAACAGCTAAAGTCAGCTTTAAGGTGACCTTCACTCATAGAATCACCTAGGTTTGTTTCTCCTTTTGCCTTTCGTTTTGCTGTTTAGTTGTCATAGTAGAAAGGAGCAATTTCAGTAAACTGTTTTATAATCTTAGTGTTCACTTTGCTAGATAATCGTATATTTTCTATTAATAATTATGAAACTCATGTGATCTTCTATAACACGAGAAGCAACTTTGACTTAGTACCAACACATACATTTTTCCAGGTATTCTAGTACTAAGCTTCCTATTTGCACTTTGATTATGTTGCAGACTTCTGGCCCAGAATCTGATGATTTCATGCTATATTCTCTGATATTGCTACTTTCAGAAAGGAGGAAAAGGGAATACAGTACTATGGATGTGAAATACTTAACGTCTCATAGTCCTTTGCTAGCCTCAGAAAGTTAGTTAAGTAACACTATGAGATAAATATTTACAACTAATGGTTTTGTCAGTAAGCACAATTTAATTAGCAAAGAAGGGGCTTATTTATAACAGGAGTGGACTACTATTAAAATGATGTACTGCTTAGAGTCTCCTTAACTGAAGCATTTCAATTACTGTTGTTATCTATCATAATCTAAGTTTTGGAGAAGAAAGTGTCAAATATAAGGCATACAAACTCTGTAACTGACTCATATGGGCAGAATTCACATCAGCAGTCTGTTATCCTGCTGCTCTGTGCACTCCTATAGCTACAGCAATAAACTGCTTCTCTTCTCCACTGAACAAGCATGTATTTCTACAACAGTATCAACACTTTTTTCCGCAGCAAATCCAAATGAGGCTACAGAGCTAATGTTCCTTTCAGTATAAAAACAGCATTAGACTCTTGTTTTTACTTTCTTTGACATCAAGCTTTCAACATCTACTCAAAATATCATGATACCTGTTATTTTTTGGTGATGGTGAAATTTTGTCAAATTTATGTGAAATTGGCAGCACTTTTGTTAATTTTGAATGTTCTCTACGTGATGTTTTTGCTGTACCTCATTTGTTTTGTGGGTATCTTGTTATTGTAGTGAGATTACCGAGATCAGCAGAGCACTTTTCAACAAGTCAGCTTCTTTTTACCACAGTTTGTCCTTGGCAGTCTCTCTGTATACCACCTTCACAGAAGTACCCTATATGCTATACCAAGTAATTACAGGAATACATATTAGTTCTTGGAGTTCCATCAACTATGAATAATATACATGGGCTGATATTTTCCAGTGCTGTCCTAAATTATTTACTAAAATATTAGTTGCTATTCTGCACCTGAGTGTGGAAGAAGATGACAAAGAGAAATGTTGCAGGGCTCCTTCTGGATTTCAGAAGAGAGTGTGCAACAACAAATAGCTTAATAAAACAGGTAGAATAAAAAGGAAAACAGAGTGAATCTTATCTTCCTTTAAATGCAGAAAACCTCACTTTCAAGCTGCACTAGAGGGGAAAAAAAAATAGTGCTTGGAGAGGATACTCCTCCCTTACAGTTTGCAAAGTTATCTTTGTCACAACATCCACCCTCACACAGCAAAGGCCAGCAAGAGGTGCCCCAGCAGATGCCCTTACAGTGCCTTCTCATGTTTTCTGCAAGGCAGAATACAGCAGATACAGTTAGCCTTGTACATACAGCAGTGCTTTATCTGTTGGCAGCATCACTATAAATGCCATACTCCTTTCAATAGCACCAGAAATCATCACCAGGGTCTGGGACGTTTGCTCTGTCATTACTTAAAGTATGAGCAAGCTCTCATCTTTCAAGGACACAAGGACACAGCTTAAGGCCTCCTTGTCATATTGTACTACGGCCCAAGGAAGGTAGGAAGAGAATGATGTTAATGAATAATAAAAAGCAATTGGGAGAAAGCACTGCAGCCATTTCCTTTGCTGCCTCCTCCCTCAAGATGAGTCACTGGGACCACCATTTCCATCTTCTCTTTTTGATGTTGTTTTTCCCCTTGCAGCTTGAAAATTAAAGATGCCCCTTCAGCCTTCTGTAATGAGAACAGAGGTAAGAGGTAATGCGGGCCATTCCTTGACAAAGGGAAGCCTGTAGTGATGGCACACAACACCTGCTCTTTTTTCTTTATTCTGGTTTCTATGGCTACATCAAATACTTGGGGACTTTTCACTAACAACAGCTGTAAAAATGCATAATCAGAACAGAGCAGTTCTTTTCCAGCTGTGTGTGTGAAACAGTGCCTGGGTTTGATAGCTGCACAGATAAGCTATCAATCTACTTGGCACATGTTTGTGACTAAAATTCAGATAAAATATTTGAAGAAAAAATCTGCTAAATTAGAATACAGGTAATTAAATTCTCCTTACATAAAACCATCCCTCTAATCTGAACTAAGTACAGCGTCTATCAGAGGACAGATATGTCCAGTGTGAGGGGCAATTTATAGCTGGATCAGAGCAACCTACAGCTTCTGAAGAGGAGGACTAATGTATCAACTGTTTGACAGGATGAGACACAGCTCACCAGACTTCCATAGGACTACTGTCTACACAACGCTTACGCAAATATTTACCTGACTTTCTGTTTCTTGAGATCTGCTACTGAGACTGCATATGCTTTGCCAAAATCTGCAAATACTGAAAAAGAAAAGTCTGGATGACATCTTGTGGACATCGCATGAACATCAGAATGAATGAACACAAGTATATATCTGCATATATGCAGATTGTAACTGAAGATACAGTTTGTTACTCCCAGGAAAAAACGTATGATGAACACTATAAATTTATTTGCTTCATAAGGTTTCTGATTTATCGGTTTCAACTTACAGATGAAATAGCCTAAAAATTCTAGGGGGCAGAGTGTCAGTGTTGACTGTCATGGTCCACTTTTAGATACGTAATTAAGTAACAGTTTCTTCATAGTCAAATATCACAAGACAAATCTTTTTGTGACACTTATCTCTCCATGCTGTCAGATAGCAGAACAAAACGTACACAGTCCTACCGTCTTTAGGATCTTTTTTTCTCTTCTGTTTTTCATTCTTTTTCATTCTGTTCTGTTCAGCTGTGGTTACACAAGCAACAATTGTGCAAGTTGTTCAAACTGGGGTAATGAATTACGATGTTAACATTGAATTGATGGCGGAAGACTGTGATAAGAAAGAAATAGGAAGAGGGTAAATTTGAGGTAGAACCATTTTCAGAAATGATTCCGGCCTTATCCTGTGGAGCAATGAGTGCCCACAGGTGCTGCGAACGGGTGAACCTTCAGCACTCTCCAGTGGGCTGCAAACAGTGTGCCACGGCAGCTGCCCAGCTGCTGGGCTGCCGGTGGGTATGGGCAGGACACAGGCGCTTGGGTGGCTTTCCCTCGTGAGAAACCAGCTGACAGAACCAGACCTAGATCCGGGAACGCTTCCCCGATCAGGAAGGCAAAACGAGCGATGGCGCTCAGGAGGACGGTCATTCACATCAGCGAATTTGTCAACGAGGCTACGCGTGCCATCGCCAAAAACGTGCGATTTTCTGGCAGAAAAAGCAATCGCAAAGAGCAGAGCTGAAGGGAAGGCGCGCCCGCCGCCTGAGCGCACGGGAAGGGAGGCAGGGCGCGACAGGAAGGCGGCAGGAAGGCGGCAGCACGGCTCGCGCAGGCCCCAGGAGCTCGCTTCCGCGCGGCAGCCTCCGCTGGTAGCGCCGCAGTACCGGCAGCACGCCGCGCCGCGGGGAAAGCGGCACGGACGACGACGGACGGCGAGGGGCGGAGCTGTCGGCGGAGGCCTTGGACGAGCCCATCGCCGAGGGGAGGCCGAGGCCTGCCGGCGTGTTCCGACGCTCCGAGTCCGGCGCCGCCGCCCCTCCGTGTGGTGGTGCCTGCGGCGAGGCGGGCGCCGCGGCAGCGGCCGGAAGCGGCGGCGCGAGGCCGGGTGACGCGAGCTGGGGGCGGCCGGCAGCGCGGGGCGCTCCGTTGCCGCCATGAGACACCTG